>NW_007729198.1:46550-77741 GCF_000696425.1 Galeopterus variegatus
CCGGCAATGGATTGCAACCCTCAGTGTTGCCCCCGTACCGGACCGGGGACCGGCAACAGGATTGCAACCCTCAGTGTTGCTCCCGCGCCTCGCTCAGCCAGTGAGCGGGAACCGGTCTGTATGTGGGATCCGAACCCTCGGGCGGGAGCGCCGCCGCGCTTCCCAAGCGGCGCACTTATCCAGTGCGCCACTGGGCCGGCCCTGTCTCAAGACATTTTCTAATTTCCACATTGATTTCTTCTTTGACCCATTGACGGTCCAGGAGTATGTTGTTCAGGAGTGTGCTCCAGGATTTGTTTGGTACTTTTTTATATTTTCTATGTCTTTGTTGAAATTCTCAGTTTGCTCACACGTTATTCTCCTGACCTTATTGAGCATCCTTCTGATGTTTATTTTGAATTCTCTTGTCAGGCAAATTCTATATTTCTCTTTCATTAGGCTGGTTTCTGAAGACTTATCTTATTCCTTTGGTACCTATTTCTGTTTCTTCATTTCCTTTGAGTCTTTTTATTGGTATTTGGGCATTAGGAAAAAGCATCCATCTCTCCCAGTCTTTACTAACTAGCCTTGTGCAGGAAAAGCCCTTCACTAATCAGCCCAGCAGAGATTCTGGGGACTTCTTAAACCTTGATCTAATCCAAACCACCATGTTTGTTTATAGCAGACCCTAGGCATCTGGAGTATGCTGGGTCTCATCAGTGCTCTAAGACATGAGACAGAAGCCAGTCCCTTGGGCAGCCCCTAGAAAAGCTGGACACAGAGGCCAACTCTTTCTCTCACCAAGGAAAAGCCATGAACTAAGGTTTCCTTCTGATCATATGGTACTGTATTGGGGGTACAGATTATGGTGAGAGGTTATCTTTAATTTTCCTATTGGCTTCCATATGGCTTATTTAACACTTGCTTGGAGTGCACAGGCCTGTCAGCCTGTTTCAAGATTTCTCACAAAGGGAATTTGTATATTGCTCTTGAATCAGTATGTTCGTAGGAGACAGTAGGGTTCAGGGCTTCCTATTCCACCATGTTGGTGATGCCACCCTGTACTTGTTTTTCACAAAATGGAAAAGTTTAAATAAAACACTCATTTTGAAAACAAAATTATCTGACTTTGAACTGGGTCTTTGAACTGGGTTTGGGAAGTATAGACAAACTCTGACACCTTTATCTTAATATTAAAGCAGATATCACTGATCCTTTTTTAACACTTTTAAGTTTGGAATACATTTTTTAGTTTGTTGGGATAATTAATTTCTTCTTTCATTTCTGCATATCAAATATTGCTTTAAAGGTTGCCTTCAATTATGTTACTTAGAGATTGAACAGAGAAATATTTTATTTGTCTTTTGATTAATACTTTCAGGCTAAAAAAATTAGATAAGTATGCTTTTGGTTTGTATAGTAGATAAAGCTCATATAATTTTATAATTCATGAATGTAAAATCTATTGAAATGTTTTTCAGTTTTCAGAGACTTTTTTCTTTTTGCTTTTTTAATCTGCTAGATAAATTCTGCTTCTTAAAATGATACAATTTCATCTGTGATTCTTTCAAGTCATTTTATATTTTTACAAATTATTTTAGAAGAATACTTTACTTACCTGTCTCAGCTTGTATTTATATCATAAATGTGATTACCAGCTATTGAGGGAAATAGTCTGTGGTGGTTTAGAATTCAGCATCAAATAATTATATCTCTGTGGATATGTATGTTACACACATACTTTACATATAAGCACACACATATCTTGCACATATATAGATATGTATCTATATATGTATAAACATGGATCATATATTTATATGTTATATACATTCATTTTATATATTCCTGTTTATACATGTATATACATGTATTCATATCTGTGCAACCAGGTAAAGTACCTTGGATTCTTTTCATCTCAGAGTACTCATAGGTCTATAATAAGAAGAATTATGTTGCTTTAAATATTGAATAAAATTTACTTGATTTTCAAATTATTTTTTCCCTTCGTTTCCACAACATTTGAAAATGTTTTAATGGTGTTTGTTGAGAAATGATGTATCATGGATTTTGACTAGTTATATCAGCATGCAGTGTTCTATATTGGCCTTTTTGGGTGTCAAAATCACACTATTTTAGGGCTTTTTCATAGCACATTTTAGCCAGTACAATGTAATTTTTTTCTTAGGGTTTTTTTTTTTTTTTTTTTTTTTTATCCCTTTGTTGTTAGTTTGCTTCTGTTATTTGTTTATCATGATAGATTGAAGCATGTGCTGTCTGCCTTTTTTTTTTTTTGGGTAGTATTCACTAATGGATCAAACTGAGGCAGCTTTCTTCCAAGTAGTTTTTACTATCCACTGAAAATATTTTGATTTGTTAACATCATTCAAAATGTTTTCTGTGGTTTCCACATCGGTACAAAGTGGACTTCGGGCATCTCCAAACTAGGCTACACACTCTTTTCCCTCTCACTGGTATTAAATTTGCTGGTTGGTTATGAAAGCAGAACTTTCTTTAGCAATTTAAAAATTGGTACAGGACTATTTTCAGTGATAAGCATGTTTGGGAAAAATAAGATAGGTTAAAGGTATTAGAGACAGATGGGAAACAGAGAAGGGGTACTGTTCTATGTTCTGTTGTTAAGGAAGGCCTCACTGAACAGAATCTGGAAGGAAGCAGGGGAGCAAGTCCTGTGACTATCTGGAAGGAGAGCCTTTCAAACTGAGGAAGCAGTGGAACAGAAGTGAGAGTATGTTTGGTGTGTTCAAACAAGGAAGACATTGGGGCTGAATGGAGTAAGGGAGGAAGAGAACTGTTTAAGATGAGATGTGGGGGATCAGACCATGAAGGATGTTCTAAGCCATTGTAAGAGCTAAGCTTTTACTTCGAGAGATACAGGAAGCTAGCAGAGGGTTTTGAGCAGAGGAGTGACTTGATCTGACTCATCTTTTATGTGATCACTGGTGTTTCTGTGTGGAGAGGGGCTATCGTGGGGCAAGGGTAGAGTCAGGGAGACTTTCTAGGAGACTCTTCCAATAATACTGGTAAGAGATGGTGGTGGCTTGGACCAAGATATCTGGTAAGAGAAGGAGGGGAGAGAAGTGGTCAGATTCTGGATATATCTTGAAAGGGGTGATGACAGGATTTGTTGATAGTTTTGGCATACTTTGTGCATTTCATGAGCATTGGAGACAGGAATGGCTTCTTAACACCTGTCTTAATTCATTCTGGCTGCTATAACAGAATACCATGGAATGGGTGGCTTATAAACAACAGAAACTTATTTTGCATAGTTCTGGAGGCTGGTAAGTCTTAGATCACAGCACTGGAAGATTTGGTATGTGGTAAGGGCCCACTTTCAAGCTCATAGATGGCCGTCTTCTCGTTTTAAACTCACATGGTGGGAGGGGCAAGGTAGCTCCCTAGAGCCTTTTAGATAAGGGCACTAATCCTACTGATGAGGGCTCCACCTTCACGACCTAATCATTTCCCAAAGGCCCCACCTCCTAAAACCATCACATTGGAGGTTAGGATTTCAACACAGGAATTTGAGGGGGATATAAACATTCAGTCTGTAGCAATACTTATCCTAACTAGTTTTTTTTTTTTTTAAATATTAGAAGAAAAAAATATTTAAGAAAGAAATAGCAGTGAAATTTAACTAGCATAATGTATAGTAATCATTCATCTTAAAAGGGGAATAATAGGCCTGGGACAACATGTATTTCATCAGTAACTGATTTGCACTGAGGATCACTGACTACACCAGCCTCCTTTGTGCTACCTGAGGCCCAGTAAGCTTATAGCACCCTGGGAGGCCTTAGCCTACCTCTAAAACTGTAATAACCATGTGATATTCTCTTGGAATTTCTTTTCTTTTTCTTAGTGAAATTCTAAAAATATGAGGTTTGTTTAAACTGGGTAATGAATATTGATAGCCAGTTTTCATCTAAAATCTTTCCTAAATTCTGAGTTGTCATTTTATCATCAAATTACTGAGGATCTTCAGAGAGGTAAAAAATTGCTTTAGAGAAGTTTTTAAAGTAATGATGAATTGATTAGGGAGTATGAGGTAAAATGATTGGCTCCCAAATAACATTTTTTTTCCCAATGATGAATTAAAAAATGAGAGGTATTTTTCTTCTAAAAATAAACTATCCTAGTTCGGAAACTTAATTTGAAAACTGCATATAATTTCTTATATTCCCCCCCAAGTGATTAAATTCAATTTGAAAGTAATAAAACTGTACTACAATATTGGGAATAATTCAGTGTTTGAATCGAAACTGATAGTTAGTGACAGCGTATATTGTTAATTAGAATACACAGTCATAACTCTAAGATTGGAATTCCCTACTATCTAAGTTCTAATTTTATAATGAAAGAAAGCAATTCCTCAGGTAGTATATAGAATTATGTGAGTCTGTATGTTACTAAAGACTACATTTTAAAATTAAATTTTATTGAAGATTATTTTCTACTCAAGTAAGTACAATGTTATATTCTACCTAAGGCTCTTGTCCTTTGTCATCCGTGACAGTATGGCTGAAGTGACACACACCTCAAAGGTAGTTGGGAATACATCACCAGAGCACAAACAAGTCTAGGCCAGAGACGATGATTTCAGAAACACCCAAAAAGAAGTGATAGTTGAAGCAATGAGAGTGGATGAGTTCATCTAGGAAGCGAATAGAGAAAAAGATCCAGGACAGTAACAGTATTAGGTGTTTTTCACATGTAATCAATGGGAGGAAGACAGAGCCTGTTGTGGATTCGTAGGAGAATCAAGAGAGCAAGATTTTGTGGTTCTATGATGAGAACACAAATTTTGGTAATTTTGGTTCTTTAATTTAACTTACTAAAGATTGTATTTTTTATTTCTTATTGGATTCCTTGAATATCACAAAAAGATATATGATTTCTTACTATAGTTTATCAACATTTAAGATGTTTTAAATTTACACTTTATGCATTTAACAAATATTTATTGATCATCTGTTATGTTCCAAGGTACAGGTATTATGGGTCATGTGAGCTAAATAGACAAAATTCTCTAACCTCATGAAGCTTATTCTGCAGTAAGGGAAGGCAAACAGTTAATAGGAGGAATGGAAGAGGTAGCTCTATGGTGTTTCTTCTTATAAGGACAGTAATCCTATTGGACCAGGGCCCCCACCCCTATGATCTCACTTAACTTTAATTACCTCCTTATAGGCCTTGTCTCCATATATGGTCGCATTGGGGGATAGGGTTTCAAAATGTGAATTTGGGGGAACACCGCAGTCAGTTCTTAGCAGATAGGTAATGTGTGAACAGAGATGGGAGTTTAAACTAGAATAGCAGTTTAAAATGGGGTTGGTCAGAGAAGATTTCACTGAGAAGCTGATATTTGAACACAGACTTGAAATCTGGGTAAGTAAAGGAGTGAGCCTTGTGGCTGTATCGGGGAAGAGACTTCCGGGCAGAGAGAATAGGGAGTACAAGGCCCAGTGGCAGGAGGGAACGGCAAAGAAACTGGTATGGATGGAGGGGGGTGAGCAAAGGAATGGGGAGCTCACAGGCCTTGTAGCTAGCCCTTGTAATGACTTCAGCTTTTGCTTAAAGATGGGATGCTAGTGGAAGGTTTTGAGCAGAGGACTGGAAGAAACAGAATCTGAGTTATTACTGAAAAGGATGTGATCTACAACTTCTGCAAAACAGTATAATCATATAATTTTGGAGTTTCTTTGTGTAGTATCTTATTCAGAAAACAGACTAGTTCCTTCTTTTGTTTTTGAATCAAGGTAATGACTCTAGATTAGGGGTAAAAATACCATTACTATTTTTTTAATGTGAATTCTGAGATAAAAAGTATAAAGGTCTAGTTAAATATAATCCTGTGACCTACTAGCATTTAAAAAGGATAAATATAGGTTTGTAGTAATATTATTATTTGTAGTTAATATGCCAATATGTTATAATTTTATTTACTTGAAATAATCAGTTAAATTTAGGAAACACATATCCCACATATTTTGGTTACCATAACAACTTGGGTGAAAAATTGAAGAACAGATGTTGTATCAACCTGTTGATGTTTAATAGTATGACAGTTTTAAAATGACAGTTATATTGTTCAGACTTTAAATTTATGTATGTCATGATTTGTTCTTGAAAGGCATACCTTATTTAACTTATTTTCTATAAGGGTTGTTATAAAATATGAATAGATGTGAATAAGGGAAATTTACTGAAAGATTTATTTAAAACTGAAAGCATTTAGACTGAATTTTTTATTCTCTATTTCTCTCATCAACTTCTCTCTCTGCCTTCCCTTCTTTGGGCGCAAAGGGGATGGAGAATGATGAATATATAGGAAAAACATTTTAATTATAAGTTATTAGTTATTTAGGCCTGTGGTATTATAATCATAATTTGAATAGTATTTATTTTTTAGTGCTTTTAGAGCTTTCAGTGCCAGCTTTATTTGTAAACTTTTTTAAGTCTTGATGTTCAAATTTACTGCATTCAGGGCCGGCCCGGTGGCGCACCGGATAGTGCGCCGCTTGGGAAGCGCGGCGGCGCTCCCGTCCGAGGGTTCGGATCCCACATACAGACCGGCTCCCGCTCACTGGCTGAGCGAGGCGCGGGAGCAACACCGAAGGGTTGCGATCCCGTTGCCAGTCCCGGTCCGGTACGGGGGTGACACTGAGGGTTGCGATCCGTTGCCGGACGGCGCGGGAGCAACACTGAGGCTTGTGATCCCGTTGCCGGTCCCCGGTCCGGTACGGGGGCAACACTGAGGGTTGCGATCTGTTGCCGGACACGGAAAAAAGACAAAAAAAGACAAAAAAAAAAAAAAAAAAAAATTTACTGCATTCAATTTTTAGATATCAGAATCACGCAGTGGCAGGCTATGTAAATGCATTCATTTTAATCTCACTTTATTTTGAATCTTTTAAACTTTGAGGAAGCTGGGGGTTTGAACTCATGTGTAAATCATTCTTATGTGTTTATAATTGGACAAAGTAAATGAATAAATCATTAATATTACACGTTTCATGAGTAGAAAATATGAGAGTGTTTAACATTGATGTGAAAGGTCGTTGTCAGCCACCGTACACAAACACACACTGTTCACCTTACAGAAAGAGTTTCATTTTGTTTGATATGGAGAGTGTTGAGGAAAAGGCAAATATCATAGCAGCTACGGTAATTGAATTGGCTTCTGAATCATATAAAGCCAGGAAGCCTGACAGTAACACTGTCTAAAACCTTTAAAGAAAAACCATTATGGTGCATGTGATGTGTATCTATTTGAGGCTGAAATGAATGGGCTATTAGAAAAATTGCTTTGGGGGGGAAGGGGAGAAAAGTAATGATATTTTTAGAAAGACACATTAAAAAAATATGGAGGTTTTTTTTTCCACTTGAAATATCTTGCTTTCTGTTTTCAAAGGAATATTTTAATCCAGTCATGAAGACTCTCTGAAGATTTATATGACATTTTCTTTTCTTTTTTTTTAAAACCTAATGATTTTTATTGTTTATTTTTTATGATAAGTAATTGCTGTTTTACTCAATATGTAATGCCTAGAAGAATCCTGATATGTACTAGTCATTGTTTCACAAATACATTAGTTGTTATTGGGAATAAATATAGCCATTCTTTTTTATACATGTCTGTTTATTTTTTATTTATTTTATTTTTTATTATATATACTTAGGTACAACATGATGTTTTGATATTTTTGTACATTGTGGAATAGTCAAATAAAGCTAATTAACGTATCTGTCACTTTACATAGTTATTTTTTTTTTGTGGTGAGAACATCTAAAAATCTACTCTCAGCAATTTTCAAATATACAGTACGTAATTATTAGCTATAGTCACCATACTGTACAATAGATCTCCAGAACTTATTCCTCTTTCTAAGTGACGCTTTGTACCCTTTGACCAGCATTTCCCCATCGCCACCTCCCATTCTCAGCCCCTGGTAACCACCATTCTACTCTCTACTTCTATGAGTTTGACTTTTTTAAATTACACATTCGAGTATAAGTGAGATCATAGTGTTTTTCTTTCTGTGCTTGTCTTATTTCACTTAAGATAATGTCCACCAGTTTCATCCATATTGTTGCAAATGTTAGGATTTCATCATTCTCATATGTTAGGAGTGGTTGATTATAAGATTTTTTTTAAAAAACTTTTTCTAATTATTTTATCATTCCAGAGGACAGTTGTCCTCTCAAAGTGGCCTTAATTTTAAATTTTAAAAATTTATTTACATTAAGTTTTCATTTATACTTTTAAAATTTATTATTATTATTTATTTATTCATTCATTTTGGTGGCTGGCTGGTAAGGGGATCTGAACGCTTGGTTTTCATTTATACTTTTAAAATTTATTATTATTTATTTATTCATTCATTTTGGTGGCTGGCTGGTAAGGGGATCTGAACGCTTGACCTTGGTATTACCAACACCATGCTCTAACCAAGTGAGCTAACCAGCCAGCCCACTTATTTACTTCAGGCCACTTCAAAAACTAGTCAGACTCCAGTTTCCATTGCAATTTCTGAAAGGAAATGAATCAAGTTAAAGGATAATTTTTTTTAAAGGTGAAATCATGACTCATACAAATATAAAATAAACCCATGTCTGAGATTTTATTTAACTCACTAATTACTGAGGAAAGTAGTAATATGTTACAGCTATTTGAAAGGAGAATTTAAGAACCATAGGTATATAGGCAGTAAGGAATGCTGAAATGACTACAAATAGAAGCAAAACTACTTACTCCATTCATAGGACAATAATCAATTGTATTCCACCAGACATTTTTCTTATTTTTTTTTGTCCTTTTTGAGACCGGCCGCACCGCGGTCAGCCAGTGAGCGCTGTGAGCGCACCAGTCATCCCTATATAGGATCCGAACCTGCAGCGGGAGCGCTGCTGTGCTCCCAGCGCCGCACTCTCCCGAGTGCGCCATGGGCTCGGCCCAGACATTTTTCTTATTATTAATTTTCTACAACTTACAGAGTTGTAAAATAGCTCAAAGACCATGAAAGATGGAGATAACACAAAGGGGTGCACTTGATTTATAAAGAAAATGGAATTTATTGCTTACAGTTTTTGAGGCTGGGAAGTCCGAAGGGCAGGGAACACATCTGATGAGAGCCTTGGTGGTGGCGATAGTGATAGCAGAATACCACATTGCAAAAATGGTGGAACAGAGAGAAAGAGAGAGAAAGAAAAAGACTCTCTCTTCTTTTAGAGCTCTCAGAGCCACGCCCCTGACCACACTTTTTAAGCCATTCATTATGGCATTGTACTATAATATAATCACCTTTTCAAGGCTCCACCTTTCAATTACCCTAATAGGATTTCCCACCCTCTTAACAGTCACAGTAGGGGCCAAGTTTCTAATTTCTAATACGTAAAACTTGGGACACACAATTCAAGCTTCAGTGAGTTTTGGGGGGCATAATTCAATCCACTACACAGTAGTAACCCACTATTCTCATTAATTTCTGCTAAAACTATTATTAAGTGAATCTTTGGATTCAGGTTGTTGATGCTAAAGTTATTAAGGCTTTTGGAAAGTATATGCTTGCTTTCAGAAGTTAAGGAAGAGAGTTGGAAATAGAGGCGATAATAAACGGGCTGGTTTCATTTTCTAGGAGAAACATTTAAACCTCTCACAAAACATTTAGAGTTAAAAAACACAGATGTTACAGAAATGCAAAAATGACAGGGGAGAAGGGTCCTGTATCAGAGAGGGAAAGGTTTTTTTTGTTATTTTTAAATTCAGTTTCACTTTTTATTATAAAAATTTTTAAACACATGTAAAGTTAGAGAATAATTAGAATAATTTAATGAACTTCCATTTTTCCACTCACTCATATTCAACGGAATGAACCCTTTTGTACATTTGCTTCGTTGGTTCCTTCTGTCTGTCTCTCTCTTTCTCTTTCTCTTTTCCAGAATTACTTTTATGAAAACCCCAGATATCAGGGCATTTCATCCCAAATTATTTTATAGGGGAGGAAAAAAACAAGTTTCTCTCTACTTTTCATAGTTCTTAGTTGGAATGGACCCCTGTAACAAAAGACAGATTAACAAGAGAGAAACAAACAAGTTTATTTACATGTACACCTCTTTGTATATATCCCTCATACTCAGGGAATGAGTAATTCTCCAAGTGGTTGCTTTGAGTTCAGGTTCAAATATCGTCTTCAACTGAAACAAAGACAGAAGGATATAGGGAAGATATGTTTATGGGGAAAGTGGCCAGGAAAAGCACAGTAAACAAGGGTAAGGTTTGTTATGCAGATATAAGTCCAGTGCCTTCTTCATTGATGAGTGATTTAGAGTCATAGATAAATTTCTAGTGATTTAGAGTCATTCTTTTCCTGGCACAGAGAGGAAGACACCCTTACAAACGGGAAATTTCTTTTCTAGATGTAAATTTCTCCAACAAAAGGGTAACTTCTACTGTTTTCAGAACTTCTACTATGTCTGCTGTTTCCCAAAATAATCTTTATGCAAAAGAGGAATATTTGGGGTGGCATATTCTGGTCTCCTACAGTCATATTTTGGAATGGTGTGTCCTGAACTCCATCAACTTTGATATGCATTTCAGAAAGTGGTATTTTCTTCCATAATTATATCATTATCATGCCTAAGGAAATTCATACTAATTCCTTGATATTAAATATCCTATCCATATTCAAATTTCTCTAGATCAAAATACAGTTTTACAATTGGTTTGTTCATTTTAGATCTGTCATGATCCACACATTGCATTTGGTTTTTAAGTACCTTAAATCTCCTTGACCTTAGAAGAGTGCCCCTCTTTTGTTTTTAAACTTGTGATTGACTTGTTGGATAAATCTAGTCCCACCTTCTGGATTCCAGACATATTGGTTGATTCTTTGTGGTATCATCTAACTTGTTTCTCTTTATACCTATAAGTAGAAGTTAAACCCTTAAATCTCCTTGACCTTAGAAGAGTGCCCCTCTTTTGTTTTTAAACTTGTGATTGACTTGTTGGATAAATCTAGTCCCACCTTCTAGATTCCAGACATATCTGGTTGATTCTTTGTGGTATCATCTAACTTGTTTCTCTTTATACCTATAAGTAGAAGTTAAATTTTGACAAGAATGTTTATAAGTGGTACAGTTATGCTTCATATTACTCTTTTTCTCTTAATATCTGGCTGCCCTACATTTAGCGATGCCAAAGTTCATCAGCGGGTTTGCACGGCGACGGCCTGACCTTTCCTTTGTAAAGATGGTTTTCCCCCTTATAGCCAGCAAGTGATTGGGGGGATAATTCAGCATCCTGCAAATATCTAGTTTTCAAAAAACCTGAGAAGTTTTTCTGATTGAGGACGTTTCTTCCTACTCTGTCTTAAGAGGCTAACCAGAATGTGTCTCTTCAGGAAGAATCTATATAGAATAGTGAAGAAGGAACTCAGACCAGCCAAATTAACCTTAATGGAATAAAATATGTTGCAGCCACATTTTTCTCCTATTCAAGAGTAGATTTAAGATGTAGGTAAGAGACTTTTAAAAACCAGAATAATAATAAGTGTACAAAAGTTGGAAAAAGAAAATTGAAAAGAAAGGAAAGATGAAGGTAATTATTTAAAAAAAGATTTATTGAATATTTGAGTGTCTTAAATAATAACACCACAAGGGCCATCACCTAAACTACATCCAAAAATATCAACAAAAAACAAAGCTTCTGAAATGCCCATTGTCACCCAGTAAGATAAGCTTTAAAAAAGAGTAGAACAATGCAAAAAATAAAAACAAATCTCAGGTCTAATTTAAAAATTTTACTCCATCGGAGAGGACAGCCATGGTTGGCAAGAACTCCTGCAGAAGTAGTGCCACCTGAAACTGGCATGATAAGGCTGATTTAACTGCATTGAAAGTGACAGAAGAAAAATGACTTTACAAATGTAAGATACATCTATTTCAGAAAATTGTTAAACTTGTGAATACAGCAGAGAAGCTATAAAACTTGCAGTGTGAGCTGTAAAGAACAGGATTGATGCCCCAGAGCAAAGAGTCATTGATACGGAAGGCAGAGGAATATAGCACAACCAAATTAAAACACCCAAAGCAAAAATAATGCCTGGAAAATGAAAGAATATTGAAAAGGCATCAGGAAATCAAAGTTGCATATAACAGTCGGAAAGACCAGTACATTTATTCATTTACTAATGTCTTTATTTCTTTAGGGTTTCTCTATCACGCTTTTTGGTTTAGATAACATTTTTCAAGATGGCTTTTTAGAAGATACCCAGGGTATTGCACATGAGAAACCCTGAGATGACAATGCTTACTTACTTATCTACTTAGCTATTTATTTATTTATATTATTATTATTATTTATTTTTTTATGATTTTTTTTTAAAGATGACCGGTAAGGGGATCTTAACACTTGGCTTGGTGTTGTCAGCACCACTCTATTTATTTATTTATATTATTATTATTATTTATTTTTTTATGATTTTTTTTAAAGATGACCGGTAAGGGGATCTTAACACTTGGCTTGGTGTTGTCAGCACCACGCTCAGCCAGTGAGGGAACTGGCCATCCCTATATAGGGATCTGAACCCACGGCCTTGGTGTTATCAGCACTACACTCTCCGAGTGAGCCACAGGCTGGCCCTATTGCTTAGATATTTAAATTTATGAACTGTTTAATTTTCATTGCAAAGATAAGTTCTTATAAGCTATCTAGGTAAAAAGAGAAAACTTAAAGACACACAGGAGTAAGAATGACTTTGGACTTTTCAGACTTTGAATAAGTGTAAGAGTTTAAGGGGAAAGAAACAAAACAAATAAAAGCAATAGAACTGATATACTTTGGTATGGTACCTAGCCAAACAAACTTTTCTTTTGTTTAAGATGGAAGATCCTTAATAAATGAAGCACATAGAACGGTACGTCAGTGAAGTACTCAGCAGCAGCATTGCTCTTTCCAGAATCTACTGATGATCAGAAATTAGATGTAGTTTAGTTTGTTTACATATAATATACATAATTATACTTTATACCCTGCCATTCTTAGGAAACCATGGATCAAGTAAGGAATTAATGAAGAATTCAGTTGAATGGTACAAGAAATAAGATTTAGCTTACATAAGAAACTAAATGCTAAGAAAAAGGAGTACAGTCATGCTCTACATAATGATGTTTTGGTCAGTGATGGACTGTATATGTTATGGTGGTCCCACAAGATTATAATGGCTATACTATATAGCCTAGGTGTGTACCAGGCTATACCATCTAGGTTTGTGCAAATACACACTATTATGATGTTCACACAATGATGAAATTGCCTACTGAAGTATTTCTCAGAATGTATCCCCATCGTACAAACAACTATGTGCAAATGAACTGGAAAACCTAGTAGAAATGGATAAATTCCTGGACACATACAACTTACTAAGGTTGAGTCATGAAGAACTAGAAAACCTAAACAGACCAATAATGAGTAATGAGATTGAAGCAGTAATAAAAAAGTCTCCCAAAAAAACAAAATCCTAGGACTAGAAAGCTTCACTGCTGAATTCTACCGAACATTTAAAGAAGGACTAATTGCAGTTCTTCTCAAACTCTTCCAAAAAATTGAAGAAGAGAGAATACTTTCAGGCTTATTCTGTGAGGGCAACATTAACCTGATACCAAAACCAGAAAGGTATACAAGAAAAAAAACCCTACAGATCAATATCCCTAATGAACACAGATGCAAAGATCCTCAACAAAATACTAGCAAAGAGAATTCAATAACACATTAAAGAGATCATTGACCATGGTCAAATGGGATTCATCCCAAAGGTGCAAGGGTGGTTCAACATATGCAAATCAATAAAAGTGATATATCCCATCAACAGAATAAAGGAAAAAAACCATATGTTTATTTTAATCAATGCAGAAAAAGGATTTGATAAAACCCAACACCACTTCATGGTAAAAACACTCCATAAACTAGATATATAAGGAATGTACCTCAACACAATAAAGGCCATATACGACAAACCCACAGCTAATATCATACTGAATGAACACAAGTTGGAGGCTATTTCTTTAAAATCTGGAACAAGACAAGGATGCCTGCTTTCCCCAGTCTTGTTCAACATAGTACTGGAAGTTATGGCCAGTGCAGTAAAGCAAGAGAGAGTAATAAAGAGCATCCAAATTGGAAAGGAGTAAGTTGTACTATCCCTATTTGCAGATGACATGATCCTATACATAGAAAACCTTAAAGACTCCACCAAAAAATTACTAGAACCAATAAACGAATTCAGTATAGTGGTAGGATACAAAATCATCATACAAAAATCAATAGCCTTCCTATATGCCAATAACAAAATAGCTGAAGAAGAAATCAAGAAAGTAGCCCCATTTACAATAGCTACCAAAAAAATGGAATACCTAGGAGTAGATTTAACCAAGGAGGTGAAAGACCTCTATGGTGAAAACTAAAACATGGGTGAAAAAAATTGAAGAGTATGTAAATAAATGGAAAGACATCCCATGTTCTTGGGTGGAAGAATTAACACCATCAAAATGTCCATATTACCCAAAGTATTCTACTCATTCATTGCAATCCCTATCAAAATAACAATGACATCCTTCACAAAAATAGAAAAAATGGTCTTAAAATTAGTATGGAACCACAAAATACCCCAAATAGCTAAAGCAATCTTGAACAAAAAGAGCAAATTTGGAGGCATCACACTTCCTGACTTCCAAATATGCTGTAAAGATATAGTGACCAAAACAGCATGGTACTGGCATAAAAACAGGCAAATAGACCAATGGAACAGAATAGAGAGCCCAGAAATAAACCCATACACTTACAGCCAACTGGTTTTTGACAAAGGTGCCAAGACTATACAGTGGGGAAAGGACAGCCTTGTCAACAAATTGTGCTGGGAAAACTGGATGTCCACATGCAGAAGATTGAAACTAGACCCTTATCTTTCACTCTACACAAAAATCAACTCAAAATGGATTAAAGACATAAATTTAAGATCCAAAACTATGAAACCATTAGAAGAAAACATAGGAGAAATACTAGGCGAAGTCGAATGAGCAGTGCTTTTTTGAATGAGACCACAAAGGCACAGGCAACTAAAGCAAAAATACATGGACTATGTCAAACTAAAAATCTTCTGCACAGCAAGGGACACTATCAACAAAGTGAAGAGACAACCTATAGAATGGGAGAAAGTGTTTGCAAACTGCGCATCAGACAAGAGGCTAATATCAGAGTATATGATGAACTCAACAGCAAAAGAACGAATAACTCAATTAAAAAATGGGCAAAGGACCTGAATAGACATTTCTCAAAAGAAGACATACAAATGGCCAACAAGCACATGAAAAAGAGCTCAACATCAGTAATCATCAGGGAAATGATAATTAAAACCACAATGAGATATCATCTCACCCCAGTTAGAATGACTGTTATCAACAACAGAAAATAAATGCTGGGGAGGTTGCAGAGAAAAGGGAACATTCCTACATTGTTGGTGGGACTGTAAATTAAAACAGTTTGGAGGTTCCTTAGGAACTAAAAATAGGCTTACCTTACAATCCGGCTATCCTAGTACTGGATATATACCCAAAGGCAATGAAATCAGTTTATCAAAAAGACACCTGAACTCCCATGTTCGTTGCAACACTATTCACAATAGCCAAGAGATAGAATCAACCTGAATGCCCATCAGTAGATGAATGGATTAAAAAAACTGTGGTATATATACACAATAGAATACTGTTCAGCTATAAAAAGAAATGATATCCTATTATTTGCAGCATCATGGATGGAACTAGAAACCATCATGTTAAGTAAGTCAGGCACAGAAAGACATACCACATGGTCTCGCTCATATGTGGAATCTAAAAAAACAAAAAGTGGTTCTCACAGAAACAGAGTAGAATAATGGTTAATGGAGGTAGGGAGGGAGGGGGAAGGAGAAGTGGTGGACTAATGGGTACAAAACTATGCTATCTACCCTAAATGATTCATTGTGTAGTATATGCATGTATTGAAATAACACACCCATTTACCATAAAATAAGCATAAATAAAATAGAAAAAATTAAAATTAAAATTTTAAAAATGGGCAAATGACCTGAATAGACATTTCTCAAAGGAAGACTTACAGATGACAAACAGATGTATGGAAAAATGCTCAACATCACGAATCATCAGGAAAATTCAAACCAAAACCACAATGACATACCACTTCAATCCTGTTGGAATGGCTATTATCAAAAAGACAAAAGATAGCAAGTGCTGGCAATGATGTGGAGAAAAGGAAACCTTTGTACACTGTAAATAGGAATGTAAAGTAATACAGTCATTATGAAAAGAAGTATAGAGGTTACTTAAATTATAAATAAAACTACCATATAATTTCAGCAACCCCACTACTGGGCATATATCCAAATAAAATGAAATCAATATTTTGAAGAGATATCTGCCCTCTCACATTTATTGCAGCACTGTTTACAATAGCCAAGATATGGACTCAACCTAAGTGTTCATCATTGGGTGAAGGGATAAAATGTAGTATATATACCTAATGGAATATTATTCAGCCATAAAAAAGGAAATCCTATCATTTGTGACAACATAGATGAACCTGAAGTACATTATGGTAAGTGAAATAAGCCAGGCACAGAAAGAAAAAGATGACATGATCTAACTTAAGTGTGGAATCTGAAAAAGCTGATCTCATAGAAGTGGAAAGAGTAGAACAGTGCTTACAAGAGGCTAGGGTGGTTAGGAAAGAGAGGGGTCAAAGGATGCATATTTACAGTTAGGAGGAATTAGTTCAAGTTAATGGTGATGTATTATATTCTTGAAAAATACTGAGAGTGGATGTTAAGTATTCTCACCACAAAAAGGATGACTGTGTGAGATAATGCATTTCTTAATTAGCTAGATTTAACCATTCCACTATGTATATATTCTTCAAAACATCATGCTGTACATGATAAATACATAGAATTTTATGCATCAATTTAAAAGTAAATAGATAAATTTGGAAAAAAAAAAAAACGAAAAAATTGTATCCCCATTGTTAAACGACACATGACTGTATATTTTCTTTTCAAATGCACATACATTTTTCATAAAAATATTGGTCATAAAACTTGAACAAAAACATGTACATAATAAAATGTTATGGTTCAAATTGTCAGAACACACTGCAGTAAAGTTAATATAACAAAAATTAAAAGATAGGTGGCCACATAAAAATTAAAATATGTTCTATTGCATAGCAGTGTGACTATTCTTAATAGCTAAGTTTTCTATATTAATAGCTAGAGGAGAGGCTTTTGAATGTTTTCACCACAAAGGAATTATAAATGCATGAGGTGATTGATACATTAACTACCCTAACCATATAATTATACAACATATATGTGTACCAAAACATCAGACTGTACCCCATAAGTATGTATGGTTACAATGTGTCAATAAAAAAATAAAAAATAAAATTCTGTACATGTAAGACGAGATAAATCCATAAACAATAAGAGAATGCCTGCCTTAAAGTAAATAAATTTTATAATAATGTAGTTATATTTTCATGGGTTTCTGTGAAACCTATATTTAAGGAAAATTTCATCAATTTAAATATCTATTAGTAAGAAAGAAAAAGGAAAGAAGTAGAGAACTGTAACAAGTGCCTCAAACAGGGAAAATACAATTAATAAAATTAACTAGAAACAAGCAAAATGACAGAAGTTATTTCTTTGAGATATTTAGTCAAAGTGATAATCATTAGATCAGTTAATTAGACAAAGAATAAAATGTAAATAGGATCAGGAGAGGGGATCCAGGGACATACATCAAAACTAAAATATTTGGGAGAATGTTATTTTTAGTTAAATGATGATAATAGCTCAGATCAAAATCACAGAAGTAATTAAAGTGTGTGTGCATGTGTGTGTGTGTGTGTGTGAGAGTGAGAGAGAGAGAGAGAGAGAGAGAGGATTGCCAGATTGAATGCAGCTAGAAGTAGAAATTATTACTGGAATGCACCTCCTCAAATTAATTTTGGAAAGAAGCAATAAATAAACCAAAAAACCTATTAGAAATCCATGGAGTCATGACAAATTAGCAAAGAAAAGGGCATGTAGCCCTGATGGGGAATTTAGTTTGGAGAATTTTTTCAAAAGTTCAAAGAACAATTATCCAGTGACTAATTAATTCTACCTTCAAAATATAGAAAGAGATGTCATTAAGTATCTAATTCATTTTATGAGCATAAATGATTTTAAGACAATTTGATAAAAACAACACTTTTAAAAGAATTTATGGACTGGGGTCATTAATCAGCAAACCATACAATACTACATTATAATAATTATTTACTAAGAGCAAGTAAATTATCCTCAAATACATGGTGGCATCATAAAAGAAGAGCTATTAACACAGAGAAGGAAATGTAGAACTCATCTTTGTTTCCTCTTTTCTTCCCTTCTGCGTGCTATCTCTGGAAACCTTGTTGACAGCCTTCACAGTACTTGAGGAACCTGTGCCCTTCTTCACCACTGCATCTACCCTAGCAAAAGTCACCATCCTCTGTCTCCTATTACTGCAATCACCTGTTTTAATCTCCCTGTTTCATTTTTTACCTCAACCGCCAGCAACCTGTTTTCAGTACATAGCCAGAGTGACCTTTTTAGTGTCATTTCCTTCCTTAAAACCTTCATGGCTCCTTATATAACTCAGAGTAAAAATTCAGACTCCTTACTCAGTCTTCAAATCACAGATTTGGCCATCGCCTATCTCTCCAGCTTTATGACGTGTCACTCTCCTGAACATTCTTCCCTCAGTTCTTCACACAAATGTCACTTCTCAGGGGAGGCCTTCCCCGATTCTCCCATCCTCAAATAGCCTCTCTTCCATGCAGTCATTCTCTAACACAGTTCACTGTTTAGTTTCTTCATGTGCTTAACTAAAATTTTCCTGTTTACTTACCTGTCTTCTACCATAGAAGGTAAGGCCCTTGTTCACAATTGTATCCCTAGTGCCTGTGATAATTTCTGAGATGCTTTGTGAATATTTGTTAAATGATTACATGAAGTGTAATAATAGGAAAGATAAGCAATATAATAGTGGGTTAAAATTAGAAAAATTGGCAATAATTCACAACAACATGGATGAGTTTGGAGAAAATTATGTTAAGTGAAATAAGCCAGGCACGGAAAGAGTAATACTGCATGTTCTCACTCATGTGGAAGCTAAGAAGTTGATCCCACAGGCGTATAGAGTAGAATAGTAGTTACTAGAGACTGGTAAGGGGAGGGAGAAGAGGAGAGGTGATCAGTGAAGATAGAAAATTGTAGAGAGATAGGAAGAATAAGATCTAGTGTAGTATGGCAATATATGGAGACTACAGTCCATAACAAATTTCTGTATAACTTCAAATAGCTAATTGAGAGGATTTTGAATGTTCCCAACAGAAAGGAGGTGACAAATGTTTGAGGTGATGGATATGCTAAGTACCCTGATACGATCATTGCACACTGTATAAATGTACCCAGATGTCACATTGTACTCCATAAATATATCCAGTTATCACAGATCAATTAAGAAAAAAGAAAGAAAGAGTTGAATAGTGGTTATCAGAGGCTGACAAGGGGAGAGGGGAGGGAAGTTGGGGAAAGGTTGGTAAAGGGATGCAAAGTTGCAAAGTGACAGTTAGATGGAATAAGCTCTGGTGCTCTAGAGTGACTATAGCTAATAATATTGTATTGTATACTTCAAGATAGCCAGAGTAGAGGATTTTGAATGTAATAACCACAAAGAAATGATAAATGTTTAGGTGATAAATATGCTAATTATTCTTATTGGATCATTATAAAATGTATGCATATATTGAAACAACAAACTACCCTATAAAAATGTACAATTAAAAATGAACAAAACATCAATAATTAAAAATTAGAAAAAGAAAAAGTGGCAATAGAGTTGAATAGTATTTCCATTCCCTTATAGAAGTTTAGCATGTATGAAATTAATAATTGGTGATGGGTAAAAGATGCTCATAGAAAATAGTATTGTAAAAGTAGTGGTGATCTTAGTAATCTTGGTTTTCAATTATGACCCCACCACCTAACTTTAAGAAAGTTACCTAATCTAACTTTCAGTTTTCTTCATATGTAAGATTGGGATAGCAGTATCTTCCAAATGTTTGATGTATGCACTTGTGCGTTTGTGTGGGCAAGGTCCTGCCGCCTTCTCTTCCTCCTTGCTTCTCTCCCTTATAGGACACTTTAATGATAAGTGTACTACCGCAGGCCCAGGATTTCAAAAGTGGTTCACATCATAACAAAAGTGGTTCACATCGATTTAGATAACGTAGGTAAAATACCTGGCCCAGTGCAAAACACATAGAAAGTGAAGAGTAAATATTAATTCCTTGCACTTCTAGTTGGAATCTTTAGGCTGGATGATTCTATATTTAACTTCAAATCTTCCTGAGGATTCTCAGAACCATATTTTCTTGCTATTAGAGTGTTTTCCTGCTTTCTCTTAGACTGTAAATGCTTAAGAGTGTTTTCCCTATGACATTTATCATAATGATTTATTCATTACTAGGGTTCTGCAAAAGTTTGTTTAAAATTCAGCATGCATTTATAAAGTGCCTGTTATGTGCAGTGCATGGAGTTAAATACAGAAAACAGAGTAAAGGAAGTAGAAAGGCATATTCTATCTGTACAGTGGGAAAATGTTTCTAACTTTTGAGGAGATGGAGGTATAGTTAATAAGATAGATTTGAATTTATAAAAATAAAAAGATGTTGGCACACCAAAGTGTAATACAATAAAAATGGAAAGGAAAGAAAAAAACAGAAAAAATATTTTACCAAGATAACCAATAAAACCTTACTGTGCAAATATAGATGGAGGATTTGATTGAAATATATATGATCTGTAACAGAATTCTGCTTGATAGTTGGGAGGAGAGAAACAGTTCACAGATGAAGAAATAGTGGTAGAAAACCTTTATAAAGAATATACAGTTTTTCTAGCAGTTCAAGAAATGTAGCTCAGATGTCTTCAAAGTACATTTATTTTGTAAAAAATTTACTCAAACATGTCATGTGATGCAAAAAAGCATTAATACAAAAAGCTTTAGGGCAAAAGCATTAAAAACAAATGGCTTCTACTCCTAGTCTTTTTACTTCCAAGCCAGCTTTTTCCCCATATATAACAGACTATTTTTAAAAGGAGTTTTAGGCTCACAGAAAAACTGAGTGGAAGGTACAGAGATTTCCCCTGTATGCCAGTCCCCACACTCACAGCCTCCCACACTATCAATATCCTACATTCGAGTGATACATTTGTTACAGCTGATGAACCTATATTGATCCATCATGATCACCCAATGTCCACGATTCACATTAGGGTTTATTCTTTGTGTATATTCTGGGAGTTTTGACAAGTGCATAATGACATGTGTCTACCATTACAGTATTATACAAAGTAGTTTCACTGTCCCCCCAAAATGCTTTGTGCCTGCTCATTCCTCTTTCCCACCTATCCCCGGCAACCGCTGATTTTTTTACTGTCTCCATGGTTTTGCTTTTTCTAGAATGTTTTATAGTTGAAATCATACAGCTTAAAAAAAATTTTTTTCACTTAGTAATATGCATTTCAGATTCCTTCGTGTCTTCTCATGGCTTGATAGCTCATTTCTTCTTAGATTTGAGTAATATTCTGTTGTTTGGCTGTACCACAGTTTATTCATTCACGAACTGAAGAATGTCTTGGTTACTTCCACCTTTTGGCAAATAAAGCTGTAATAAACATTTGCCAAGCCAGCTTTTTGTTTCCTGCTTTTCATTTAACTTCTCTGTGGTTTTCTCATCTGTAAAATTTAGTTGATGATTTTTAGGGATTCCGAAGTTTGGAGTTATTGGTTATTTAGATAATAATTATGAAATATTGTATTATCCTGACTGAGAATAACAGGTGTGCCTGTATTGTGCTGACATTTTAAGTTGATAAAGCCTTTCTAGTAGAAAGAAGTCCTGTCCTATATAACAAAAATTGTAATCTGTTATTATTCTTTGATCAGATCTTTCTATTTTGGAGGTTATACTTCAAGTGAACCCAATCAGAAGTTTAAAAAAATACAATTTTTTTTTAAACAAAGATTTTCATCGTAGAGTAATTTATAAAAGTCAAATAGAACAAAAGTGTGGGGACAATTCAAATACCCAGTAATAGAGAAATGCAAAGTAAATTATGCGAGGGCCGAGACCATCACTATTTATTCTAATAGATGTGTAGGTAGCACCTTACTCAGTATGGTATTCTGAATATTTGTTGTATGTAAAAAGACTGAATAAGAATTTAAGTGAAAGAGAAGAGCTTTTATTGAGTATACAAAGATTATAGGGGGTGGCATTCTGTTCTTCTCTGCTGCTCTGTATTTCCCATTGCTAAACTCAGCTGTGCAAGCTGTTGCCTGCTGGACTCCATACTTACCCTCTTTACTGGCACCAGGGCAGGGTTTAGACATGTGATGTAGTAGCCATGACAGATAAACTGCTCCCTTGGAACAGAAAACCAAAATGGTTGTAAAAGAGTTAAAGCAAGAGTGACTGTACGTTCCAACTTTGCCAAGACTGTCTTGGCTTATGCCTGATGTCCCAGTGTAAATCTCAGTAGCATCTCCTTTCACTCTCAAAGGTATCCCAGTTTGGATTGTTTGTAGATCACCATTTAACTGAGGGTCTGACTTTCTGTTTACTTCAGTGCTATTGTTGGGAAACATTTTCTTGTTATTTCAATTTGGCTTACTTGGACGAACATTTAATGCTCAGTAGGTGTAAGGAACATCTTAAATCCATTGTATTGTGAGATACAAAGAAAATAAGACAAAACCCGTGCCACCAAAGAATTTCACATTCATTAATGCTTTTTCCTCTTAGTTTGCTTTGGTTAACTCACAGCCTCATCAGAGTCAGAACTGCTCCTACAACCAAGCCCCTGTCCTGGCCCCAACCACTTAGGAGACTCCTTTCTCTTGCCTCTTGTGGGACTTGAGGGAATTTTCCCATCTAAGAACATGTTCCCTACACACCACACTCCTGGGATCTGGGGTAATGGAATTCCTTGCCCAGACACATTTGAACCTGCTCCCCGGACTCGTGTGGACCTTTTCCCTTCAAAGTATGCACACAGTACCGCTTACAGTGCCATATAAGCCAGGATGGGAGGGAAGAGGGCAGAGTGCAGGCCAGCAGCAGAAGCTAGAATAGGCTCCCCAACCTCACACATTCTGAAGTTCAAGAATTCTAATTTTGTACCTGGACTTCTAGATAATTTGGGATGTGTATTCCCGAAAGTAGGAGAATAGAACATACTTGATGTCATAGTTTATTAGCTTGTCTTAAATAGCTCTTAGGTATTTAGACACATGGTATCTGAGCTTCCAGTTGCATTTTTTGCCACAGATCCCACAAATATGAGAGGCTGCCCTGCTCAGCTGCACCCACCTTTCCACTGTTACAGAACATCCTGGACACCCTCCCATGTCCCTTGCACTTGCCGCTTTGCTCCCTCTTGGCCTGCTCTTCCTAGGTTCTCACTGGTCTCTTTCCTCATTTCCTTCAGGTCTCCCCCCCAGTCATTATCTTATCAGTGAGAACTTGCCTGGCCATTCTTTCTAAAGTTTTACCACTCCCCTAAACACTTACTGTCCCTTTTCCACCTTATTTACTTGCCTTAAGACACATCACTCTCAGAAAGTCAGAAGTACTGAAAAATTTAACTAGCTTTTCTCCCTAAATATCTTTCTTTTAAAACCCCCTAACAATAAGGAAAATGTGGTATATTTACACAATGGAATACTACTCTGCCATAAAAAAGAATGAAATCCTGCCATTTGCAGCAATATGGATGGACTTAGAGAAAATTATGTTGAGTGAAATAAGCCAGGCACAGAAAGAGAAATACCTCTCTCATAAGTCCTCACTCATAAGTGAGAGCTAAAAAAAAATAAATGAAAGAAAGAAAGATACAATAATCACAATAATATGTTGAACTTTCAAAAGGAGGGCACAGAACTGAGATTACCAGAGGTGGGAAATGGTGGAGGTGGGGGCACGAGAAAGGGGTAAGGGAGGAATCAGTAAAGGGCCATGAAAAATGATAACGTTGTATAACATTGAATATACTAATTATCCTGATTTGAGCATCACGTATTGCACATAGGTATTGATATGTAACTGTACCCCACAGACATGTACAATCAATTATGTTTCAATAAAAATATAAAATATAACCCACTGAATATTAAGACTTTTAAGAAAAATCATTTGTTTTTATGTCTCAAAAGTCAACCATGTACCACTTTAAATTAGTTCTCTAAGGCTAGTTACTTAAAGCAGCAATCTCCCTACCCTGCCCTCAGTTTCTGGGGTAACTATTTGCAACTTTATTGCATGTTTCTTTTGGTATTTGCCATTATATGTAGATAACATGCTTATATTGCTACTTCTTAACATCTTCATTTTGGATCTTCTCTTATTTACTTTCTCTCCAGTAAAGGTGGAGGCTGAAGCTGTCTTTGACCACCATCACACCCTGTGTCCACACAAGAATCCAGCTCTCCCTTTTCCAATATGATCACATTGTGATTGTAGTTCAGTCAAGATTTGATACTTTAAGTAGTAAACATTAGTCATAGCTGAGCCACATAGTATACTGTGATTACTTTTCCTTCCCCTGCAGCATTTTATTTTTCCTGAAGTTAAAAATTGTCATGATTTTGATTTGTTTACTTTTCTAGGTTATTAGCATCAGTTCTACCCCAGACTGTCCCAGTTAGAGAGAGATATATTTTAGTATGTTCAGACATCTATATTCTACTTTTTCCTTTTCTTGAAAAAAACTCTCAGAGTAATCAGATCTTTTTAAATCCTGATGGTTGTTCTTAGGGTTTGCTAGAGATTGATTGACACCATAGTTATTTCTGAGACTTGTTTATCCTCAACAGAGCATTTAGGCAGTTGTTGCAGATACAGTTGTTATTTAAAAAATATTATTATTTGAGAAAATCATATAAAGTAACTATTTACCATGAATTTATCTATGATTTTCTTTCATGTGTTATAAATAAGAGACTTTTTGTTCCAAAAATACAGACTGTATTCTTATATTTGATTGTTTTACATAAAACATATTAGGAATTAGTGAAACAACCTTAATACATTTATATATATATTTAAATATATAGTATTGTGTTCTTTCTTTTTAGGCTCTCAAAATTAGAGAGATCTGTAACTGCCCACCACTTTCTGGACCAGACCCTCGATTACTATTCAAACTTGGCATGAAACATGTTCTTGAGGAATCAGAGAAAGAAGACCTAAATGTCACTGTTAAGAAACAGGATATGGATACTCTTCCAATTCAAAAACAGGAGCAAATATCTTTACATACATAGTTGAGAAAAAAACTTGCAGTTGAATTGAAATTTATGAGACACAAGATATATGAAGAATACAGCAATCCTTATCATTTCTATGTTATTACTTTTTTTAATGTTTAAATGAAAAAAAGTATATTCAGGTCAAATCATGTATATTACAGATATCTAAATTCTTCTACTGGGTAGTTATTTTTTATGAAATATTGATGTATTTTAATCTATTTTAAAATATTTTCAATGAGGAAAATGTCACAGAATAAATTTATATTATGCGTTTTATTCTGTCTCATATTTGCTTTTGATGTAGAAGGCAGACCCCTAGTGGGTGAAAAATCAGAACGTGCAGTAACTGTTACTGTAGAGAGCTTTCCAGCTGAGCCTAAACTGGATTTCAGAGTCTGGGTAGTTATGATGAACTGGGAAACTGACAGTCTGAAGGGATTCGTTGACAGGAAGTGTTTTGCGTTGGGGTGGGATTATGTGGAAGAGGGGACCTGGGGATTGAGAATTTCTGGTCTTTGCCTATGGATGATGAGGGAAAAGGCTGCTGGCAGAGGCTAACGAAGACATTTTCATAGGAAAGCACAGGGTGGTCCAGGTGACAAAATGAGAAACAGAATGGGGGGAGAGAGTCATTTCCATGAGGACACAGTGTGTTTCCAGTGCACTAAAGTCCTAACAGAAAGTTGTGTCATTTTGGCTCCTTGCTAGTATTACACTTTGGGAATCTCTGCAGTTCTCAGAGAAGACAACCACCCTGTTCTCGTGGAGGGTACCACCAGTAGAGGCAGGGCCAAGGCACTGCCCTCAAGTTGATCTTCCTGATTAGCAGACATCAACAAAGAGGCCAGAGGAAGAAGGTGAAGAAGCACAAGACATATCCCCGGTGATGCCCAGAAATTACTGTATTATGTAAACGGAATATGTTTTTAAAATATGAGTTGTTATTTATAAAATATTATTTGAACTCCCAAACTGGTGAAATCTAGTGATGCTTAGGTTATGTCCCTAAGAGGGACATTTTTCTCAAAATGTACTAAATAAATATTTTCTTAGAGAATTGAAGGGGAAAGGAACTACTTTTTATTGAATATCTACTATGAGCTTGGCCTTATATTTATCTAATTTATTCCACAACCCTATGAAGTAGATTTTATTATTTTCATTATTCAATGAATACAGGCTTGGAGAGGTTAAGTTATATACCCAATGTCTCTCACCTAGAAAGAGCAAAGCTAGACCTGTTTTTATTATTTTCATTATTCAATGAATACAGGCTTGGAGAGGTTAAGTTATATACCCAATGTATCTCACCTAGAAAGAGCAAAGCTAGACCTGTCTGATTATAAATCTGTCCATTTTCCACAGCTCTCAGGTATCTGAGACTAAGCTATCAAAAGATAGGAACAAACACTGTTCTCAATAGTTTGTTAGCTTCCTCATGTATGGCTTCAATACAGGTAAAAATCTCATAGTTATAAAACCAGAGACCACTTAGGTTGTCTGCAGGATGATTTGCTGGGTCCTCCTCTCAATCTTTTCTATCAAAATTTACATGAAAAGCTTGGGGTGAGGCAGAGTAGGAGAGTGGACCTTCTCCCACTCCCTGCCTACAAAAGCCTGTAAAGCCTCATATGGAATGTGTCCTGACACTATTAAATTTTCATAGACAAAATATTTACTAGTTCTTAAGAAGACAAGTTCAGAGCCTATTTTTGTTTTTCAGGGCTTACTATAGTTTACTTATAAAGTATTTCTCGATCTACATGTAAGAGAGCACTAGGAAGGAAGAGATTCACATTAACAGTTCTCCATATAGTCATTCTTTATATTTCTGGTGATTGGAGTTTTGTAAGAGACACTCCATAACCTGTAAAGACATTTGGAGAATGTCACCTAGAGGTAAACAGTAAAACACACCATTAGATTTCCCTGCAGATTTCCCAAGAAAATAATGTAGTGAAGACCCTTGCCTATTTTTTCTTCCGTTCCATTGTCACATCTAATTGTGTTGTTCAGCCTTCCTAGAAAGCACACACAAGTTAACATCATGTCAGAGCAGAGATAATACAGAGATATCTGTATAGTGCATATGAAAAGGTTTTTTTTTTTTTTTTTTAAAACCCATGGAGTTAAATGTAAAAAATGTTAACATTTCAGCTCAGGGTTTTAGGAGAAATTAAATATCAATTGGAATGTAAGATGAATACCTATATTTTACATTTTATATGGAAACAACTTCTGTGTGTCCTGCATTTAGTTGCAGGACTTTTTCGTTATTGTCAGTGCTTTTCGTGCACCTATAGGATTTAGATGTTGGCTGGTTAGCTCAGTTGTTACGAGCATGACACCAATAAATCCAAGGCACAAACTCAATCTAATCTATTTTATAATCCAGATAGTTGTGAGACGTATTCTCTAAAACTAAAAAGAGTATGTATATTTACTGCTGTATCCCTAATACCTAACAGTTCATGGCACATAATACAATTAATATTTCATTGACACTCAACATCAATCATCTGGTCAAAGATTTAAAAAAAACAAAGGTAGAAACAGTCATACTTTGTGAAATCTCTGCCTCTTGGTATCTGTGGGACCTTGGACAAGTCACTTTAACTCTAACCCTCATTTTTTCATTTGTAAAATGGGGGCAATAAATCCTCATAGGCTAATACTATGATTAGGTACAATGATGTACTTAAAGCATTTAGTACAAAGCCTTGAGCTCCAAATGTAATAAAAAATAGTCACCAATTTACTGAATGTTTACTTTGTACCAAGCACTGTGCTAAGCATTTTTCAAGTGCTGTTGAGCCTCACGGCAACCCTATGTGTGGTATGTATTATACTACCCCCCGTTATAGATCAGGAAACTGAAGTTTAAAGGGGCAGTGAAACTTGCTCAAGGTTACGTGGTATATCTCTTCAGATTGTTTTGCTTGCAAGAACAGAAAAACCAACTCAAACTCAAGAAAATTTATTTCCTTACCTAACAGAAAAGCCCAGAAGTATGCTAGCTCTGGTTACAATTTAATCCAGAGGATTATGATATCATCAGAGCAGTGGATCTTTTTATTTGAAATTTTTCTCAGCTCTGGCTTCTTTCATCCCTGATGACATCAAGATGGCTGCCAGCAATTCCCAGGGTCACATGCTTCCTTCACATCCAGGTGGGGAGAGTGACTCACCTCACAGCTACTGAAACAAAGCCTTCAGCACCCTAACTGCACCCCTGAAGCCACTTCCATGGCAGGGGCAGTATTATCCTGATTAGCATGGACCTATCAGGATCCAGCATTGAAGCTGAGGACGGGAACCATCATCACTACCCAAATAGAACAGCCACCTCATGGTGGGAGGGATGGAGCCGCAGGATCTATTAAGTCAGCGGCAGAACTGGAATTAAAACCTGGCACGGTTATTCTCTTCCAGCAGGCAGAGAAACAAGATCATTCCTTGAAAATTTGGTCTGAAATGACATTTGAGCAACCATAGTGTGGCATAAGTCTTACATTGGTATGTGTATTAGTCCATTTCTGTTGCTTATAACAAAATACATGGACCTGGGTAATTTATAAGAAAATGAAATTTATTGCGTACAGTTTCTGAGGCTGGGAAGTCCAAAGTCTATCTGGTGGTGCCGATAGTGACCCAGGGGTCTCACATTGCAAAATATCGGAAGCAGAGAGAGCAGAGAGAGTAACCTCCTTGTTCACTCTCTTTTTAAAGCCCTCAGAACCATGCCCCTGACCACCATTTTTAATCTATTGCATGGTCCTACAATCTAATCACTTCTTCAAGGCTCCACCTTTCAATTACCATAATAGGATTTCTCACCCTCTTAATAGTCACCGTGGGGACCAAGTTTCTAATACATAAAACTTGGGGGACAGAGTTCAAGCTTCAGGGAGTTTGGGGGGGACATAATTCAATCTACTACAATATGATAGTAAATTTGCATTAGCATATTTGCTTACCATTTACAACGTTTTTGTTTTGTTTTGTTTTTTCCTTGAATGATCTTATATCCTCCAAATCAACCTATGAGATTGGAAGGACAAATGGTATTATTTACTCACAGGGAAAAAAACTAAAGGTTGGACAAATTAGGCAAGTTATCCAAATGTGCACTTCAAGTAAATGGCTGAACTGGGATAGGAAGTAAAGGATTCTCCGATTTGTAATCCAGTGCTCTTTCTGCAATACCACATTCTTTGGAGGGAGATATTACCTCCATTTTTCATGTGGAAACTGAAGCTCAAAGATGCTAAGAAATGTGTGTCCAGCCCTACTCAGCTCTTTCTGGTAGAACTAAGATTCAAACCCTCCTCTCCTGACTCCAGAGTCTGCACAGCTCATCCATTTACTGCCACTTCAGTTGGCAAATCTAAAGGCAGTGAGGATGAAAAGAGTGCGTTTCCCTTCGCCCCTCACTTGTGAGCAGCAGGGCCAATGCCTCTCTTCCCTTATTTAAACCACTCATTTTAATACTCAGGGGCAGGTGGTAAACACATCCATGTTAAGCATATTCATACACGTAAAGGATAAAAGTCCTGTTTATCAATCACCTCATAATGTGTTTTTGAGGGCTTAGAGAGTTCATTCATCTGTGGTGAGAGATATCTCTAACTTCAATACTGGGAAGAAAACCCTATCAGTGTTCTACCCCTCTATACCTTCCCCCTAACTTCCAAAAGTTGGGCCAGCAGCCCCTAGTCTTTACATTACCTGGCTCTGTGTGCAAGGAGTTTTACACCACAGAGTTCTCTGTCTCAAAGGGTTGGTGTATCCAGACTCGTGACCAGGTAAGTGCTCATGGCCAGGGTCTCTCAAGGCACTGCCTGTTGAGTTATAGACTGTTGTGCATGGGGCATAATTCACAGTGGGGTCCTGTGTCCAGTTCTCAAAATTTCTATGATATCATCAAAGACCAGTCAGGGCCTCTGATCATCATGTGATCTCTGGTGTAGCCAAAATTCTAGCCAAAAGAAGAGAAGTTTGTGGTTTTTAATTAGTTTGGGTGGCCTAATTGTGTGAGAGAAAATATAAAATTTCCCCAATATCATTTTCACAGACCATAAGGGTCTGGCACCTGTCATCCTGGGCAGCTGGTCTAAAATCAGATTTTCTTTTTCATCCCTGCAGAATATAAAAGAAAATAAAATTAATAGGTGTTTATTTGACCAATAAATCAAAGTATAATCATATTTTTGTAGGTTAGAAATGATGGATGGTCTATTTAAGGATCCTATTGTTCTATGTTTAAGGATATATTTTAAAGTAGCCATTGTTTTTGCATAGAAACAAGTTCAGTTTAATTTTTCCCACAGTTATTCCCCTCTGATGTTATTGTAGCCTTGAGAGAATCAAGGGTATCACCAATCTTATTTTTTCTTTGGGAAAATAGAATAGTAACATTTTCCCTGCCTAATTTCCAGGGTTACTATGGGCTTAAAATGTAGTAACGTGTATATATTTTGTACAACACCTAAATTGCTGTACCCATGTTGATTCTTATATTCTAGCACTGTCTTAGTCTGGGCCATCAGATTATTAGTTAAAAGAGATCATTTCCAAAAAGATGGCCATTTGCCTGATCTGTTACAAGTCAGAATTGATGATGATCTGCTTTTACTCAAGTGTGAGAAAAAGGGGAACTTTTTTTTTTTTTCCTTTTTGTCTTTTTTACTGACCGGCAATGGGATCGCAACCCTCGGTGTCGCGCCTGCACCG
>NW_007729198.1:78332-82306 GCF_000696425.1 Galeopterus variegatus
CGAACCCTCGGCGGGAGCACCGCCGCGCTCCCAAGCGGCGCACTCTCCAGTGCGCCACCGGCCCGGCCCTGAAAAAGGGGAACTTTTATTTGTAGCATGTTTTGTTTTGGTCTGATGTGTGTGTATGTATGTGTGTGTGTTTAATTAACCTAATTATTGTATTAATCCTATTATGGCAATCTGGAGAGTGTTCTTGATTTCCATAAATTTCTACATTCTCTACAATCTAGAGAAGTAAAGCCAGCCTCTTCCTGAATTGCCAATCCATTCTATAGATGACAGTCCAGGAGAATGCAAACTCATGTTTGTTGAGTCCTATTAAGGGCAAGATCTCTTCTTTTAATCCTCACAGCACCCCTGAGAGGCATGGGTTATTCTCTGAATTTACAGAAAAGAAAATGGGGGCTCACGGGCCTGTGTAACTTGATTGAGGTCACACAGGTAGTCCAGGGATTTAACTCGGTCTGTGAGACTCAAAAGCTTTAACTCTTTAACATGCTTCCTCTCACATAGGAAAATGAGAGCAATTGGCAGGGCAACATGGGACACATTCATCTGGGATCCTTGCTTTGTTCTAGTGCCTAGAACTTTTCTCCTGCTCCACAGTCCCTGAAACGTTCCATGACCTTGTCTCTCAACACCCCTTGCAACGAGCCAATCAGCTAACTGAAAGGTTTCTTTAAAAAGGCCCAACAGCCGTCAGGAATATATACTGGCACATAGTGAGTGCTCAATAAATTCAAGTCAAAAGATTGAAGGAATGAATGGATGGATGTACAAATGAGTGAGGATGAACAAGCAAGCAACAAAAGTTACTTGAATGCTTGAGATAGCTCGGGGTGAACTTTATTTACTAACATAGCAAAGGGAAAGCCTCACCTATGCACCCAGGGGTGTTTCTGCATCACCCCCTCCCAGTACCCAGGGTTCTATAAGCCTCAGCTCTACCCACAAACAATCCATGGCACTTAACAGAAAAAGCCCACCAGTTCTGCACCCTCCAGTCACTTTCTAACCCTATTGTCTGCTTTATTTTTCTTCATAGTACTTTTCTCCCTCTGAAATCACAGACTTATTTGACCGTAATGGCTACCCGGTCCTTCGGGCAACCAGTTTTGACTTGAGCTAATCACAATGAACTAACTCTTCCTCTCAGGGGAACTAGTTTAGGGAACCACTGAAGATTCAAGGTCAGAAGATCTGTGTTCACATCCTAGTTTTCTTCTGCTGTGTGATGGAGCAAGTCGCTGTGCCTCTCAGAAGCTCAGTTTATCCTCACCCATATTCTGTGGCGATGCGAAGAGCTCTATCACTGCTCCTCCCACGTTGTACTGAAAGCCCACGTTGGCCTGGGAGCTCCTCGAGGGCAGGAGCTCTGTCAGCATCATCTTTTGTATCCACAGTCCAAGCATTGCTCAATACATATTTCTTAATCAACATAAAGAATAGTAACTATTATTACCTTTTAATGTTGCGTGAGCAAATTCCTCACAGTGAGTCTCTATAGTTCTACCAAAAAGGCTAATTTTCCTTTCAGGTTTGCCCTAAGAGTTCAGCCTCTGCAGTCAGACAGACCTGGATTTGAGGCTGGCTGAATCTGGGTAAATTATTTCAGTCTCTAAGACCCAGTTTTCTTCCTCTGGGAAGTGAAGATAAGAAGAGCTGATGCTTCATGGGGTTGGAGTGAGGACCATTTGTCTGCCCAGGGCTCAGCACACTTCCCGACATGTAAGTATGTGTTAGGAGTTAGTGTCAGGATCACAGGTGAGGTCACGGCCACTTCCCCTTGACTCACCTGAGCTCACCTGCAGCTGGAGAATTTCTGATGCTCTTCCCGCCCTGCTGTTTTCTCCTCCCTGAGAGGTTTGTCTGACACCACGGGATTTTGCCCAGCCACAGGCAGGGAAATCCAGAAGCGCATGAGGATTCTGGGGTATGTTACAGTGTTTGTAAGAGGGTCTCTTGGGGGACTGAGCCACAGTGGCCCACAGCTTTACTCCACTCATTAGTATTCTTTATTGGATTTTCTATCTCCCCTGCTTCCCCTTCTCCACTCCCTCACAAGTACTTCCTGAGTTCACTGTCGGATAACTATCTGGTGCCTACCTACCTACCCTCATGCCTGTCTTAGGGCCTGCTTTTGGAGGAACCCAAACTGTGAAGTTAGCTATCAAACATTATTATTATCATTATTAAATTCCCACAAAAACCCCACTTTACAGATGAAGAAACTGAAGTTCAGAGAGGTGACGTGTGTATCAGTACATTTTCTATTGCTTATAACAGGATACCTGAAACTGGGTAATTTATTAAAAAATTAAATTTATTTCTTACAGTTTCAAGAGGTTGGGAAGTCCACAGTCCAGGTAGTGCTCTAGTGAGGGCTTTCTTGTTGGTGGTGACTCTCTAAGTCAACTCAGGGTATCATGTGGCAAGAGAATGCATCAGCAAGAGCTAACCTCTTCACTCTCCTTAAAAGCCCTCAGAAGGACGTGCATGATAACCATCAACCCATTACTCCATGAATGGATCAATCCATTCATGATGGCACAGTCCTGCAATCCAATCATCTCTTAAATGGAATACCCAACCTTCCACCACCATATTGGGAGTTAAGTTCCAACCTGAGATTGGGGATCATTGAAATCACAGCACTGTGGTTACACAGCACATAGTTCTAAGAATCCTTACCTCTTGGGGTTGTTTGGAGGAAGTGATGAGGCAACTATCAGACATAAGTGGGCTTCGTGGACTATAGCATTATGCACATGTTGCTTATTGTCCCTTTGCTATGGTTTGAATGTTTGTCCCCTCCAAAGCTCATGTTGGAACTTAATCCTCAATATGGTGGGGGAAGATGGGGACTTTAAGAGATGATAGATTGTGAGGACTCTGCCCTTATAAGTGGATTGATCCATTCATGGATTAATAGGTTGGTGGTTTAATGGGTTATCAGGGAGTAGACTGTGGCTTTATAAGGAGAGCAAGTAAGCATGTTAAAGAGCTCTTGCCATTTTCACAGTGTGATTGCTTGTGTCACTTAGGGCCTCTGTGGATGTTCACACCAAGAAGAAGGTTCTCACCATATGTGCTCCCTGGATCTTGGACTTCCCAGCCTCCAAAACTGAAAGAAATAAATTTCACTTTCCTCATGCATTACCCAGTTTCAGGTATTCTGCTATAAGTGGCAGAAAACAGACAAATACCCAACCTTATAATGCAACCTCTTGTAATGATGACGACAGGGATGGTGATCCTCTGATGTCCGGAGCAGCATCAACACACTCACGTACGATAGCTCATACTCCTTTTTCAGGTGACTCAATCTTGCCCCAGAGCAGCCTTGCAGTTTGAGTCCATTATCTGTGATTCATAGGCTCTGGATCCAGAATGACCATAATAGCCACCATGAAGTGGGAATTTTGACTTGGAAATCATAGTCCAGGCATAAAGTGATATTTACACACATGTGACAGTTGGTGGCAGGAGAAGTTTATTTAACAGCTAGAATAGATTGCAGAGTGACACTCAGCAGCCTTGTCCAGGTAATGGAAATCTGTCAGAGTGGAGATGTGAAGGAGATTCAGGCTGAGCAGGCATGCCAGGCTTGGGGAAGCCTGTCCAGCAGCACTTGGACTTACTCTGAGAAGACCCTTGGGTAGATTGTTCTTGAGATGGTGTCAGTGGGACTCAGTAAGATCTAGTCACTGACAATAAGAGCAGTAACAGGAGCAATAATGATGGCCACTATTCATTATTGAGACCTCTTACAAACCAAGTCCTGAAAGCACTTGACATGCAGCAGCTGGTTTGACTCCTGCAGCAATTCTGTAAGGGGGATATGATTGTCCCACTTTATTCATAAATGAGGAAATCAGAGCCCAGAGAGGCTGAGTGACTTGACCCAGACTTCACAGTTAAGACTACCTTGGCCTTCCAGGCTTGTGGGCCCCAGATGTAATTCCATTTGGAGG
>NW_007729198.1:83083-86596 GCF_000696425.1 Galeopterus variegatus
GAGCCCAGAGAGGCTGAGTGACTTGACCCAGACTTCACAGTTAAGACTACCTTGGCCTTCCAGGCTTGTGGGCCCCAGATGTAATTCCATTTGGAGGTGATATGTGTTGGTAGGTTGGCTCTTTGGCTGGTTGGTTGGTTTGTAACGCATGAAAGTACAGTTTGATGTGGGGAAATGTCTTTTGAGTCAGATAGAACCCAGAAAATTACTTTGCTTCCCTGGGACTACTTTTTCTCCTACCAAATGTTTGGTAATACCTGCTCCATAGAGCATCCGTGGGAAGGTAGGTGGTCCTTATGCAAGTAGGTGCCTGGCACATGGTAAATGATCACTACTTGCTACTCCTCTTTCCTCTCACCTTGTAGCTTTTACTCCACCTGCTTCCAAAGGTGATTTACAAAGGAAGGTTGGGGCCAAAGCCTGAGGGGAGAGCCACTTCTTGCCAGGTCTCAATTTATTTAAGACAGAGAAGTTTTGCAAGGCAGACAACTTTAAGATACAAATATAAGCAAGAGCTTTTCAACGAAGTTTTTTGTTTTCTACTCAAGATAACAGTAAATAATAACCATCCATTACCCACCCTGATTTCTCTACCCTCTGCTGGTGAGATCTCTTTTTGAACTATTTCAAACATCCCAACAGAGCTGGGGAGTCCTCCTCACCCCCAGCCCTATTTACATAAGAAGGACAGATAGAGCTCCTATGGTCAAGCTTAATGGACCCAACTCATCACTGACTCTCTCCATAGAAAAGAAGTGGCCTCTTCCTCTCTTTATCCAAGATGTTGACAAGATGTTGATTCAGGCTAAGTTTCTAAGACTTAGGAAAAGTGCTAAAGACAAAAATAAAACAAAAACTAAAAATAAAGTTGTGTCAAGGCCAAATATGCTAAGGACAGGAGGTGACCACTTCTTGGAGAAGATGGGATGGTGAGGACAGATGACGCAGAGGCTAATGGTCACCCTCCGGAGGGTGCATGATCATCAGGGAGCATGATCATCAGGTAGAACCTAATTAAGGGTGAACAGAACTTCTGTGGGGATGGGGGAGAGAAGAGATGGTCAGAGGGACCCTGGTTACTTTTTATTAATGTTTAAATCCAATTTTACACTCGTTATAATACTCTTGTTGTGCAGCCAACAGCTGNTAATTAAGGGTGAACAGAACTTCTGTGGGGATGGGGGAGAGAAGAGATGGTCAGAGGGACCCCGGTTACTTTTTATTAATGTTTATAATAATAGTAGGCAATGGTGGTTAACACTTATGAAGCAAAATGTGTCAAGGACTCTACTGAACACTTAGCATATATTATCCAATTTTACACTCGTTATAATACTCTTGTTGTGCAGCCAACAGCTATTCTTCCTCTTCCTTTCCAGCAAACCTGCCTTTTGTTTAGGTGACAGCATGCCCCACACAAGAGAATAAGTCATGAGCGTCTAAGTCTCGAGGAGGTCAGTGCTACTCACCCAAGGCAGCGACTGGTCTAGAAACAGCCTGTGACCAGATCTGACCAATGGCAAATAAAGCAAAGTCTAATATTTTCCAGGGATGGCAAATATTTTCCTCCCTGATAAAAGAAAGGCCACAGAAAAGGTTGTTTTTGTTTGTTTGTTCTTACCTATGTCTTCTCTTCCTGCTTTGCAAGTGTTGCATCAAGATATGATGGATGGACTAGAGACTCCTGGAGATACCAGCCCAGAACCCCAACATCACTGAGTTGCTGAGCCAATACTGGCACTGTCTCCCTTGAAATGTCTTTATTATTTATGCCACTATTAATTGGGTATTCTCTTACTTGCACTGAAAAATATTTCTACTGATAAAATATTTTTGGTTCCATATTCCAAATGAGAAAACGAGGGTTGAGAAAAGTTCAGTCACTTTCCATCTGTCCCATAGCTAGTAAGTGGGAAGGACAGGCTTCAGGTCTTCCTGAGCATAAGCTTTTCCCCACCACTATTCTGCCTGGGCCAAGTCTCAGGTTCAGGGAATTACATTCCAGGGGCAGTATGCTGGCCCAGTCATGAGAAGCTTTGCTGAGTAGGGAGGTCTCAGCTGCTGGAAACGTTCAAGCAAAGACAAGAAACATCATTGAGGGCTGCTGGAAAGGAGAGGCAGGCTCTCACAAAGCAGAAGTGAGGAAGCTGGACTGCAACTGAGAGACAAATGTCCCTTACATGTGTTCTGCAGTCGAACCAAATAGGTCCAAAGAATAGGGGAACAGGAAGTTGGAGCTCAGTTAACCAGCTAGATAATGAGACAGTGTTTTAGGCATCTTTGTATCAAGAACGGGTCCAATGGCTCTGCTCCTGGACCATAGAGGGCAAGGGCGTGGTGAGCAGGAAAGTAAAGTCTGCGTCTATGTCAGGGCTCCAGCTCTGCTTCTTGTGAGCTGTGATCCTCAGCTTCCGCCTTTGTCAGATGGGAAGAATGGCCTTGGTGTAATTCGCAGGGCCATTGTGAAGATTAAATGAGGTTGTACACTTCCAAATGTATTTGTTAAAGACCTACTATGTGCCTTGCCTTCTGATGAGTCTGGATAACTATGTAAGCTGAAAAGAGCTTCCTAAATTTATGATATTAGTGCTATTCTTTATTTTTTAAAATTGTCCAACTCTTTTTTTTCCCTCCTACCCTACTACTGAGGGAACAAAAAAGGGACCCTATCCATCCATTTTGAAATAAATTGAGCTCTTATCCAGGAAAATAGAAGCAATGGCTCCAATAGACAGTTTTCAGCAAGACAAATCCCCCAATGGCATCTCCCTGCCACCACTCAATAATGGTGTTTGCTATAAATCAGAGAGCTGCTTTATCAAGTGCCTTGGAGGCGCTTGGGACCGATTTAGCCCTAGAGTGAGATTAATCACAAATGCTGCTTTAGAAAGTGATGGGTGTGAATAAGAAGGTTCGTTGGAGATCATTCTGATTCACCTCCATTTTTATAGATAGCTGGAGTTTGTAGAACTAAGACTCTAAGTTTTCAAACATTTTGCAGTTTGAGAAAAATGATTGCATCCAAGAATAGATTCCTTTAGCCCTAACTATGGCCCAGTGGGATAGGGAAACTCGTGCTTTTTAAAGCACCTACTATGTGTGCTAAACACTGTGCTACATCATCTCTTTTAATCCCCAGAACAACTCCATGAAACAGCTCTGGCTATCCTCATTTTGCAGATGAGAAAAGTGAGATCCACAGCAATGAAATGACTTGTTCAATGTTGTACAAAGGCCAAGTGCTGAGATGAGAATGAAATGCAGGTCTGCGTGACTTCAAAACCTTACCATGAAGCCTGCTGGAGCTTTGGTTGCAGCTCCCTGGCAGAGAGCTCAACACAGACACCAAGAAATAAAGGGAAGTGGCTTGCCATGACTGCTGGCCTCAGCGATGGCACCTGAGACAGTCCTTTAGGGTCCAGCTTTGATAATGCTGGCCTGTGATGACTTTCTCCAACATCTCACTTTTTTTTTTCATAAGATAGAGGATGAATGAGTGAATGAAAGTCCCCC
>NW_007729198.1:87131-93770 GCF_000696425.1 Galeopterus variegatus
CCCCCGGGCAGAGCAAGTTTCTGTTTCCTCTCTGCTCATGCACAGTATGGCAGCCATGGAGGGACACTGCTCGGGTCACTCTTCAAGAGAACCCACTGCAGGGAGCACATGGGTGATGAATACTCCAGCTGCCACATGTTCAGATCGACTGTGACGCTTCACCTGGACTGCTGCCAGTCAGTGGCTGAGCACAGCAGGGGGGGCTGGGACTGGGTCATTCCTACTGCACATGAAGTACCTCTAACGAACAATCGTTGCTTGAGGACTCCCTGTTGGCCTGACTGAGACTTTCTTAGAACTGCACTGCAGTCAGAAGCTCTTCCTATGCCCTCTTCCTTCCTTCCCATTTCTTTACCATTCACAAGTTTCTCCAATAAATCTCTTGCACATCTAATCCCATCCTGATGTCTGCTTTTTGGAGGATGCTAATAGACAGACACAGTGATTCTATTTCCTCAACCCAAATATCTACTCTCAGGAAAACAGATTAATACTGTGATATTGTTATGCGATGGAATATTATACAGTGGTGAAGATGAATGAATTAGAGACATAGATATCAACATGGATACTTCTTGAAATCATAATGTTGAGCAAAACCAAAAAGTTACAGAGTGACACAAACAAGTTTTAAAACATGTCAAACAATGACATATGTCATTTGGATGGAATATTATACAGTGGTGAAGATGAATGAATTAGAGACATAGATATCAACATGGATACATCTTGAAATCATAATGTTGAGCAAAACCAAAAAGTTACAGAGTGACACAAACAAGTTTTAAAACATGTCAAACAATGACATATGTCATTTATACACACATACATGTGTAATAAAGGTACAAAAACACTGTAGGGAATGATAAACACCAAATTCAAGAGAGAGGTTACCACTAGGGAAAGAAAGAAAGAGAAATGCAAACAGGTTTTTGTATTTTAAGCTGCACGGTTGGTACAAAATTATTTATTATACTTATGTTTTTTGTATGTCTGAAGCACTTTTGAATAAAAAATTAAAACATATTAAATCATACCTAACAAATTGCCTGTAGTGAAAAATAATAAAATGATGTGAAATTGGCTATGTTTTGGAAAACTTTGGATATATGTTGTCACATGCCAGCAGTTGAGACTTAGTCTATTGTGACTTTTACTGCACTGAGTAGCAATTACTTATTTTTATGCTTTTTTTCTGTTCTCTTTCTTTCCCCAACCCTCCCTGGACCACAAGCTCTGAGAAAGAACACTCTCGTCTTATTTCTTCAATCCCCAGTGGCTATGACAGTAGTAGGGGAGCAGTATGTGTTTATTATGTTTTTAATAATCAGGAGACGAGAAAGCAGGGGGACGGGGAAGAGAGATGGCAGGTGGAGAAGCCGGCAGAGCGTACGTAACTATTTTTTCAATATAGCCAGAACAGCAGAGGTTCTGCCTTTGTTTGAGCGCCACTACACAAGGGGGATAGGTCTGCAGTGGGGTGACCTGAGGGGCCAGGTCAGAGGGCTTGATATATTTGAGTTCCTATTACTGTGCCTGCCACTTTGTTAGATACATCATGTGGTGTTTATTTATTTATTTGCTAATTTTGGTGGCTGGCCAGTAAGGGGATACTAACCCTTGACCTTGGTGTTATAAGGCAGTACTCTAACCAACTGAGCCAACAGGCCAGCCTTGGCTGTTGTGTTTTTTATTTTTTATTTACTTTTTTTTTTTTTATCTTCACAACAACTTGGAAAGTTGGGCATTATTATCTCTTTTTACAGATAAGGAAATTGAGGCTCAGCAAATTTGAGAACTGCCAGAGACACCCACCTGCTAATTAGCTGTCAGGTTCACACCAAAGTCTCTCCAGACCCACTGTCCACCGGGAAGCGCTGCATCCAGGTGCTGTGTGTGTTACACGAGGCAAGTGACGGATCTGCTGTGAGGCTGCTTGTTAACTTATTCATGTGTTCATTTATTCAGGGTCTCCTACATTCCAATCTCTAGAATACGATGATAAACAGCACAGACTGAGATTCACCCTCCAGAGCTCCCAACTAGCAGGGGGTGCAGAGGCAGAAACAGGGTTGCCAGTGCAGCGTGATGAGTTCTACAGTGGTGAAGGTCAAGGGGACTGTGGGAGCACAAAGAAGTACAGCATCACCCATGCGGGGTGTCAAGGCTTCCTGGAGGAGATGACCTTCAGATGAGACCCAAGTGAGCAGGTGAAGGGAAGAGACGAGAGTGTGGGCAGGGGAGGAAGATTGTCCCTTCTCTGAGGCCTGAAGATGAGGGAGTGAAGTGCCAGGGCTTCAGTGATAGCCACCTCACGTCCTCCCTGAATATCCCTCACCTGCCTGTCAGGCTCAGAGTCCCTGGGCAGCCGTGTTGCCTGTACTCAGACCTACCCAGCCCACCCGTGTTAGTCCAGGTCCTCTGAGAAGGCCGAAACTGGGAGAGGAGTAAACATTCAAGAAGTCATTAGGGTGAATGCCTGTGAGAAAAATCAAGGAGGAGGCAAGGGGAGGCTGGAAAAGCCTTTAGTCCACGATGCAGGTCTGACCCCAGCAGAGGAGGCGGGAGGCAGGGAGGTTGGGTGGAAGTGTCTCAGTCCCACGTAAACTTGGGCAATGCTGTCTGGAGCCCTTGAGCTGAAGCTGCCCATGAGCAGATTCCTGAGTTACAGGATAACCCTTCCTGAGTGTCCCTGCCCAGCTCCCCCTGGCTGGAGGGCCCAGCACAAGCATGGCATCACTCTAGTGCTGGGTCCAGAGAGCAGTTGTGGGGTCCACCGGCCAGTGATGCTCCCTGAAGTTGAGCACCAAAGAGGCATATTCTCATGGCCCCCACACTCCCTGGCTTTGTTCATCCCCTGGGTTCTGATGGAGAAACAGCTGACCAGAGGTGGTGCGGGGCAGTGGCGAGGACTGCAGCCTGGAGCCAGCTCTGCCACTTACCAGCCCGGGGCTTTACGAGAGCTGCTTAACCCCCAGTTTCCTCGGATGACAATGCGTATTATAATGCTTCCTATCTCATATGGTGGTGTAGGATTAAATGAATTAAGACACAGGGTAAGTGCTCAATAAATGGTATCTATTATTACTTTAACAGAGCCATTTGATGCAGGGGCCACTTCAGTGCGTCAGTGTGACAGGGCTGCATCAGAATGTGAAAGCACCGTTCCCACCACTGCCGTGTGCCAGGTGTACCTGAACCTCACTCCGACCTTGATCCTTCGCCCACCTTTCTATATTTCTCCTGACCCCAAGACTTGGTCTGGTGTCCTCCTCTGATCTCTGTCCCTTTCCCATGGAAATTTTTACAAGGATCGGCTGCAGGTTTTGCTGTTATTTCTCCCAATAAACTGAGAGTTCCTGAGGGGGGAGGACAAAGTCCTGTTCACTGCTGCATCTTCAGTGCCTGGCATGACAGCTGCCCTACCATAGCAAGGCTCAGACACAGGCCACACCATAGGTTGTGCAGGGCGTGTGTCTGAGAGGGGGTGGGGCCGCAGTCAGCGCAGGTGCAGAATGCCAAGCTGCTGTGCCTGCCCAAAGGAGGCGCACGGTTCTAGTTTCCATGTGTTGCATGTGCCCCATGTTGCTTGACAGCTCACCAAGCTAGGCCCCAGTGAGTCACACCCACCCCAAGAGGGTCCTTTTCTTATTTGATAAAGGTGCTGTGGACTAACAGCAACTCTGCCAGTAAGCTGGGCTTGGCATGTGGAGAAGCATGGACACCGTGCCGCACACTGGTAGCTGCTCCTGCCACAAACTGCTAGGAAGGCTGTGGATGAGCCCTTCTGAGTATGTTTTTGCCTTAGGAACACCAGGGCTTGGGTTCAAATTTCTCTACGGTCCTCTCCTGCCCTGACATTCAAGGATTTGAGGGAGCCGTGCCAGTAAGCTGGGCTTGGCATGTGGAGAAGCATGGACACCGTGCCGCACACTGGTAGCTGGTCCTGCCACAAACTGCTAGGAAGGCTGTGGATGAGCCCTTCTGAGTATATTTCTGCCTTAGGAACACCAGGGCTTGGGTTCAAATTTCTCTACGGTCCTCTCCTGCCCTGACATTCAAGGATTTGAGGGAGCCAGGTGTTCGCATACTGCAAAGGCGTAAGGACAGGGTTACCCCACGTGGAGTTCAGGATCATCACATCTCTCCTGGGCTAGGGTTAGCCTTGCCCATCACCTGGGACAATTCTCTCCTCCTCATCAAAGGAGCCTGCCTGACCAAGTCCACATCCGTCATATTTACTGTGTACTTTACAGTTTATTAGACGACTTCACATATGTTGCTTCCTTTAATTCTCACAAGCGAGTGATATTGCTGTTATTATCTCATCTTATACATGGGGGAAAAGGAGCCCACAGAGGTTAAATAACTTGCCCAAGGCCACACAGCTAGTAAAAGGCAGAATTCAGGCTAGAACACAAATCTAGAATTCCTACCCACCTTCTCTTTGTTGTTTATAGTTTTTCTCTGCATTGCGTGTTTCCCTGTTTCTGCCCCCATTTAGAATATAAGAACCTCAAGGACCGGGAACATGATTCCCCTTCATTCCAATCTCATGCAGACAGTAGGTGCTGTCTAAATGCTTTCTGAGTAAAAGCCAACATCCTTCAGATGCAGTCATGTCATATGTCAAACCCTGGGAGAACCCCATACAAACACGGACTGCTGTGTATACACAACAACATTCGCTTTGATACCTTCTGTGCATACACACAGTGCAGCTGGTGTTACACCTTTAAGGGGACATCTCTGCTTTTTAAAGAAAAGCTATCCTGCCTGTGCCTGCTTGGCAATTGTGGATCTGTTGGCCAGAATGCTCTGCTTCTGCATTTTCCCTGTTCTCCACTTCCCGTCCTCCACAGCCCAGGCCCCCCATTTCTTGTCATTCAGCATTCGATCTTCCTTGACCCCTCTGGCTGGATGCAGAATTCATTTGCTTGTGGCTGTGAGCTCAGCTTCCCCCACCCAAACATTCCTGTCTCTTCCTAGCTTTGAGGCATTCACCCACAATCTCCAAGACCCAGCTCCACAGGCGGCCTCAGTGGGTAGCCCCACAGCCTGCTCTGTCTCAGATTCCCAGGCACTATTGAGACACATGGCAGGGACATGTGCAGAATCATTTATGTCTGTGCAGCCATGGGCTTACAAAAGTGGGTCCGCATGCCATATAGACCCATGTCCAGCAGGCTAAGTGCAGAGACCCATTCATGTTTTGCATGAAGGATGTGCCCAGACCCACAGATACATGCAAACACAGATGCTCAAGTGTGCACATGACCTCAAGTATGTGAGGCTCAGTGTGTGATGCACACCCCCCTTAGAATGTGGATACCAGTGCATGCAAACGTAGCCCCATATGCCCTGCACATGAACACTCACACAGCCATGCAGGGCCAGGACGACAGCCCTAGCCTCCTTCCCAGGGTGCCACACTTGAGCAGATTTCTTCACAGCTCATGGCCTTTCAAAGACACAGGTTCACACCTTCTCCTTGAGGCAGTTCTTCCTTTGTCAAGTTGTCTGGCCCTAGGAAGGTGCTGGAGCTTGTGGTCTAGCAGGTGCCCATACAATAACCTGTCACCTCCACACTCAGCAACTCCTCTCTCCAGGAGCTTTCTGTTCTCAGTGGGGAAGGCTTGAGGTAATTAAATCCCTCTCTTTTCGCTTCAGTGGCATTGATCTGTACAGAGACACACTGACTCCAAAGGAACAAAGCTTTTAATTTCTCAGCTGGAATATGCTGTTGTTAGACTTGTTTCACATGTGAGTCATAAGAGTGAAAATTACCACATACTTCCTCATCTTCAGAGCATGTTATAGCTTATAAAGCACTTTGCACCATTTCATTTGAGTCTCACAATTATCCTATGGGGATAGATAATACATGAATTATCCCCATTTTACAGGTGAGGAAACTGAGGCCAACAACATCAACAGCTGTCACTGACTTACTATGTGTTAGGCATGGTTTTAAGGGATTTACATGTTTCAATTTTTTAAATACTTAAAATAACACTACCTTCATTTCTATTTTACAGGCAAGGAAACTGAAGCACATAAGGTCAAATTAACAGCCTGAGGTTACGTACATAATAAACAGTCTGGTTAAATTGTATACTATATGAAGTTAAAGGGGCTTGATACAGGACATTTGTCTTCTGGGTAAAAATCTAAAGCAATGGCTCCCTGTTTCTGACCAATGGTAACCACATTTATGATTCTCACACATCTTAATTCCATCCTTGGTGGATTTTATCCGATACAAACACTGTATTCATTAAGAAATAACCTGTGTTGTATTATTTTAATGAGGCTTTTTGAAGTTTTGAGAGCAGCTTCGAGGTACCCTAAACCCCCCACATATTGCTACTGGTTGCGATGCCTTGAGATTGAGGGAATCCTGACTGTGAGAATCTTGGGATGCAGAAGACAATTTAGTTAAGGCACCTCCTCAGAATGACATGGGCCCAAATCCTGGCTCTGCCACTTACCCCCATTTGCGTCCTTGTGTAAGTCACATTACCCTCTCGGCCTCAGTTTATTTACCTGGGGTGTTAGGTGGAAACGGTGGCACCTGTAACTGTAGCATTAAAGGAGAGAAGGGCCATACGGATGCCCCACAACCCCTGGGAGTGTGGA
>NW_007729198.1:93948-95245 GCF_000696425.1 Galeopterus variegatus
AACTGTAGCATTAAAGGAGAGAAGGGCCATACGGATGCCCCACAACCCCTGGGAGTGTGGAAAGAAGTATTTGTAACCGTTGGAAGCATGATACAGCTGGCAGAAGTACATGAAACCAGTTACATAAATTGTGAACTATATGTCAAAGTTCTATTTCTCCTGAGACAGGGTGAAAATCAGCACATTTCTCATCAAGACAGAAAATAAAAACAGAGGAAAACCCAGGAGCCTTTGGAACAACTCAGCCACTGAGAGGTTTCGATCCATTCATTGGTACTCGTTGGGGCACTTGTAGGAACACCATGGTTCCCCTCAACACTTGCTGGCTCCGTATGCCCTGATGTACACCTTTCTGACTCATTGTCAGATGCTGGGTAGTCTGGCTGGTTGCTGTGGTTTTGTCCTTGGTGACTGTGATTATGTGAGAACAGCTTCTGAACAGATTTACCTCTTGGTTTCTCCTTGGCAATCTCTGAGCATTGCTGGCCCTCCAAAGCCTTCCTCCACGTGTGTCTCCGTCTTTGCTCTCTCCTTTCTCACCCATTCCTGCCTTTTCCTTACTTTTAATTGCTCCAGGAGAATGAGCAGAAGACTCAACTGTGTTAGGAGAAACAACTGGCTCGAGAGTAGTGGTCTTCAGCTTTTTTTGATCACATGACATTACCACTAATAAAAATTTTGAGCATTTAGTACCAATGTATACATATTTCTTTATTAAACAATTATATAGTTACTTCTGTACTAATATTAAATGTATAAAACATACACAAATGAAGATTTTAAAGATGGATATTTTTTAAAAGCATGAGAGATAAACTGTACTTTCAAAATAATTTATTGAGACAAAAATGCTTGCTCACACTAAAATGTTATGTTTTTAAAAATCTTGGCTTAACACTTTCTGAAATAGTTATTCAAAGGTCTATCCCAAAGTTCAATTTATACCAGAGGTTGAATTAATTTTTTGTCTTAATTGTAAGAGACTACTAACAGCTGGCTTCATCACAGAAAAGGTCAGGAAATTGTGGACCCTTGTCTTTTTGAAAGACAATTACCTATCCCATCTTTATTTTAGATGACAATAGAAAGCACCCAGTACTGGGATAACCAGTGAACCTATACCTGGGAAGATTTTTATCATCTCTTCTCAAATCTATTATTCCAGATAATATAAGTTGTAACTCCACTTAACTGTGCACACATCAATTATAATAAGCCACGAAATGTTGAAAGCCAAAAATTGAATGAGGGTTCCGTGGGTAGCTCCTGTACATTGCAGGACCCTTACACTTTCCTC
>NW_007729198.1:95684-101974 GCF_000696425.1 Galeopterus variegatus
AAAATTGAATGAGGGTTCCGTGGGTAGCTCCTGTACATTGCAGGACCCTTACACTTTCCTCTGGATCTCCCATGGAAAGTAGATGACAAATACTGGGTAGCGGAATCAGCGTCCTCTATCTGTATATAACTGCTTAGTAAACCTTAATATTCTTTAAATTCAAATACACAAATAGAAGGGCCAATGTGTTTTTTCCCGCAACTCCCTTGAATCATTATACATACCGTTGGGTAGGTCAACCTCTTTTTGAAGCCCAATCAGCTAGAGAAAAGTGAGGTTCAGGACTATGGACAGCTACATATATGTGTGGGAGGGCGCTATATTTCTAATTATCTGCTTTTGACATCTATCTGATAGGATAGTCATGAGAAATAAATAAAATGGCATAGCGAGTGCTCAATAACTGTTTGTTCCTTCCTTCCTCCTTTTTGCTATTCAACCTGATGCCAAGCGAAGAAAAGGAGAAAAAAAAAAAAGGAATTCAGGGCAGATGTTCCGGCCAGAAATAAAAAAACAAATCACTTTCGGAAACTTTTCTGAGTAGAAGTGTTTCTGGTTCCTCTCTCTCCAAACACAGCAATCCAGGTAGGAGAAAGGCTGATGCACCCTGAGTTCATGTCCTGTTATAATTATACGGTCACGCACCCTCCCTCCCTGCCCCGTCCCACACATATGCGTCTCTACTGCAGATATGGTCTACTGGGGCCAAGGTCTTCATCGATAGACCCAGGTAGGAGAAAGGCTGATGCACCCTGAGTTCATGTCCTGTTATAATTATACGGTCACGCACCCTCCCTCCCTGCCCCGCCCCACACATATGCGTCTCTACTGCAGATATGGTCTACTGGGGCCAAGGTCTTCATCGATAGACTCAGGCCTCTTGCTACCTTCCTGGTGTGTCCCAAAGCTCCTGGATGGTGACATGGTGAGTGTGCACCTAGACTCTGTGCCTTTAGCTCTGGTTGATCCGTCCACGCACTCTGCTCAAAGGGAGCTCTGGGCACTCAGCCCAGGTCATGTTAGTGGTAGTTTTAAAATGTGTTCACAAATTCTTTGATGCTCTTTCATTCAGGATGTGGAGCTTCATTCCTCTCTCAGTCCAGTGAGCGCAGGACTTAGTGACTTGCTTCTAATTAATAGAAGACAGCAGAAGTGATGGTATGTCATTTCTGAGATTAGATTATGAAAAGACGGCGGTGTCTGTCTCTCTCCATCTCTCTCTCTTTTCCTCTTATTGCTCACTTTTGCTCTCTGTCTTATTCTTTCTTTTTACCCAGGGGCATTGCCCTGGGGGCAGCCAGCTGCCATGTCTTAAGAGCACCCAGAGAGCTGTGTGTAGAGGACCCTGTGGTGAAGATCTGAGATGACCAGCCAACAGCCCAAGAGAAACCAAGTCCTCCTGCCCACAGCCTTGTCTCTAAATCCTCATGCAAGCTGATTCTCCCACGCCAGTCAAGCCTTCAGATAATGAAGCCCCAGCTGACAGCTTGATTGCAACCTCATAAGAGACCCTGAGCCAGGACCAGCCACCTTAACTGCTCCCAGATTCCTGGCCTGGAGTCAGGAAACTGAGATAATCAATGTTTGTTGTTTTACATTACTAAGTTTTTGGTTATTTCATTACATAGCAATAGATGAATATTACAACACTCAAAATTCTGAGCCCACTCTCCTGTTCATCACTGATTTTAAGTTTTTCCTTTTTGAAGCTTCCAAACAAATTATTTCTGGGTGCATCTCCTATTTCTGGTCCTACACCACTACCATTACTTCTCTTATTTAGAGCTCAGCATCTGCATCCAAAACAACAACAGCTGCCATATATCAAGCACTTACTTTATCCCTGACACACGCTCGCGTTACCTCATCACTGGTCTCTATCAAATATGAAATGACCATGTAATTATCCCCATGTGATGCATAGACTGGGGCTCAGAGAGGTTAACAAAACTGGCTCACATTAATATTTAAAATTTGATATGTCATACTTCAAACCATGTGCTCTTAACCACACTGCTACTTGTAGCTTTGAGCCTGGTATCTTTCACTTGCTTACAGGTTTTGCAGCAGAACAAACCTAGGTTCAAATCCTGGCTCCACAAATGACCCTCAATATATAGAAATATATAGGAAGCGTCTTTCTGTCCCACTAGACCAGTGCTATCTGATAGAACTTTCTGTGATGATGGAAATGTTTCCTGTCTATCCAATATGGCAGCCACTAGCCACATGTGTCTATTGAACGCTGTAAATATGGCTAATATAAATGAAGAACTGAATTTTTTATTGTATTTAATTTTAATCCATTTAAATTTAAGAAGCCACACGAGGCTAGTGACCACCATATTGCAGTTCTAGACAGTAAGCTTCAGGAAGGTGGGGGCCATGCCTGTTTGGCTCAGCAGGGCATATACAGCACTCAGTACAGCACCTGACACAAAAGAGGATCTGTAGTTAATTGCTGGGTGAGTGAGTGAATGTGTGAGCGAGTGGTCATCGTGGGCATTCAATACACTGCAACTATCAGCTAGGCAGAGCACTGATGTTTAGCGGACCCTTCTTGCCTTTTTTTCTACCCCCCTCCCCTGCCAACAGCGGCCAATTATGCTCTCCTGCAGAAATGTCATTTGAGCTCCAGGAATTGGACATAGACTAGATTTCAGGTGACTGTGGGGACAGAGGGAAAGAAACTCCCTACATCTTTAATGGGCCACAGAGGACAGGAAGCCCCCCTCATTCCTCCAAGACTGACTAGAAAGTTTGTCTGTAACAGAGACGGTTAAATTAATGATGAGGCTCGGTGACAGGGAGGCCAGAGCAGACCCCTAAATGTCACCTTCGTTATTTTTCAAGCCAACACAACGAACTGCCTTCCCCATCGGCTTCCATGTTGTTATTGTTCTGCCTCGGGGTGGAGGGATTTTTTCCCCTAATCCTTACATCATGAGCTATGTAAGTTCAGGGAGGGCAGGAGGTAAGATGACACAGGATGCTTAATAAGTGTTTGGCTGTCACCGAGCCAGAGCTATTGTGCAGACATGAGGTGGTGGCAGGGTGAGGTGGCCACTGGGGCTCCCTTACCTGCTACCTCCCTGTCATACCATGGATGTCTTTCCAGCCTTGGGAGTGAAAGAGCATTGTCTGACTCTCAGGTGGTTTTCCTTGCTCCTTCTTGGGGTCGCTACTCTAGTCTAAAGCATAATGCAGCCTGGCTGGGAGCATGAATTCTGGGCTGGGGGCCAGGAGGTGCGGGCTGAAGTCTGGGCTGACATGACTGGTGTGAGTGACCTCCAACAATTCATTTCTCATCCTGGGACCTCAATTGTGTACTTTGCAAAACAGGAAGGGACTGGTCATGGCGATCTTTAAGACCCCCTTAAGTCCTAAGCTTCTGAAGTGGCTGAAAGTAAGGACTTCACAGTTACATAAACTCAGATTTAAACCCTGGCTGTGCTCCTTCTGAGCTGTTATTTAGCTTCTCTGAGACAATAATATTAGAACCTCATAAGGATGCTGTGAGGATTAAGTGAGATAATGAATTCCAGTGGTTTCAACCCTGGCTGCATATTAGAATCATCTGGAGTACTTTTAAAAATTACCAGTGCTCATAATCTCGCCCCCAGAGATATTGACTGAATTGTCTGTAGTGAGGTCTGAGTGCTGGAACTTTAACAATAACCTTCTCAGGTGCTTCTGAATAATACGTAAGGCCTAAAGGGGTGCTTCACATATAGAAGGAGCTTAGTAAGTATTTGGTGACTTGATGGATTTTTAAAAGATCATTTGTGTCACCATCTTCCCCCAAACCTGGATCTCTGGCCCTAACTTACACATGCCAGAAAACAGTCCCAGGCTTGCAAAGTACCAGTCCCCATTGATTCTTCCACCCTTCTCCTTCTCCCATCCTCAGCCTTCCCCTTTCCTTGTCCTCCTCCAGTGCCCTCTCTCTCCTGTCCACACCTCCATTCCACGCCTACCCCTGCCTGCTCTGCTCTGGACCACCATTACAGCACTTCTGGACTCTTTAGAAGAGAGAACCTGTTACTTCATCTTCTCACTTCTGGCATTCAACTCAACACACCCCTCTCTCAGATGAATCAGTAAAACCTAGTGATTGAGTGTAGACTCTCTCTCCTGTCCACACCTCCATTCCACGCCTACCCCTGCCTGCTCTGCTCTGGACCACCATTCCAGCACTTCTGGACTCTTTAGAAGAGAGAACCTGTTACTTCATCTTCTCACTTCTAGCATTCAACTCAACACACCCCTCTCTCAGATGAATCAGTAAAACCTAGTGATTGAGTGTAGACTCTGTATCCAGACAATCTGGGCTCTAAGCCAGCCGAGCCACTTACTAGCTATGGGACCTTGGGTGATTTTATTAACCTCTCTGTGCTTCAGTTCCCTCACGTTTCATGGGGATGCCAAAGATCCAAGGCTTTGTTTGAAATCAGTTGTTCTCCCCGATTTGACCTTCTTTTACGGTGTCAACCTGCTTTAGGAAAGAAAATTAAGGAATCAGATGTACTGAGCACCATGCTGAATGCTTCCCATATTATGTCATTCATCTCTACAAAACTAAGTGAGGTAGATATGTTCATTTTACAGATGACAGAAATAAGGCACAGAAGAGCTATTTAACCTGTCCACAGTCACACAGTGAGTAGAGGTTGAGCCCATGCTATGTATGTGCTTCTGGCTGATAAAGGGCCAACTCTCTGGGGATGTTTTTCTCCTTTGATTGATCTTGCAGCTTTGGGAGAGATGCCGGTAGCTTGGAGAGAGAAGGAAGGAGACACCGACCCACTCGCTCAATCATAGCTTCTGAATCACCTGCCCAGTGGGTGACAGATCCCACACTAGGGACATATCTGTGGCCATTTCTGTTTTATTTATTTATTTATTTGTTTTATTATTTATTTATTAAGAATATTCATGAGATACAAAGCTAATTGTCCCCCCAAGATTCATACTGGGGGCATATCCATTACCAGAAATTACTTTTGTACCCTTTGTCCCCTCCCAATTATCCCCCAACCTCCCTCCCCCTCCCCCGCCCCTCCACTCCTATTTGTAGTCCTAGGAATGTTCTCTCCCTCTGTTGGATCACGGCACTACTGTGGTCTTTCTTTCCTTCCTTTCTTCTCTCTTAGCTCCCACATATGAGTGAGCACATGCGGTATTTATCCCTCTGTGCTTTGCTTGTTCCACTCAACATAAGTTTCTCCAGGTTCATCATTTCTGTTTTAAAGGAAGGGCAGTTAGGACTGAACAGAGCACGTAGGTAACCAGCCTGACATCTTCCAGCAAACTCATGAGGCATTACATACAATAGCATTCATTCCTTCTTTTGGGTATCCCTCTAGTGATGCAAAAGATAAAAGCCAGTTCCCAAAGAGCTCTGAGTGAAGTTGGCAGAGCATAATTCAGCGGCCGTTTGCTGAACTGCGCTAAGAGCTCCACCCGGTCCCCACCTCCTGACCACTCCACTTGCCTTTGTACCAAGTTCTGCTGCCAGGGCCTGCGATTCTTTGCTGAGGACTTTCTCTGACTGCTTTGCCTGTCCAGATGGTGGGCCTGTAATCCTGGAGATTTAAGGCCCCCTAGAAGCAGCCCTGGACCAGTGACTGACACGTGTTGGTGTATAACTACCCCAGCTCCCTACAGCTCTAGGAGGGAACTCTGAAGCTCATATTCTCCACTCCCAGAGTTCTCCCAGCAGGATTAAGCTCCAGTGGCCCTCAGTGGGGGCTGGTTTTCTGATGCATCCCCTCTTGGCTGCCTTTCTTCCTCTCTCATGCTCCCACTCCCCTCCAGGTATTTCTTGGAATCCTTTCCCAGTTGTCCTTGAATCCTTATCTCCAAGTGGCTTCTGGAGAAACCCACATAGAGACACTGTCCCAGAATTGTGCCGGGGAGTGGGGAAAAAGATGAAAAAGACATTACCTTCAAGAAGCTCACCATCTAGGAAGGCAGCTGGAAAGAGAGACAAGCAGTTCCGGATTAGTACAAGTCAGTGTTCTGGTGTGGCCCCAGGGCAGTGCATGGCAGGCCAGGCTGGCGCTGCCTTTGGGGTGTTAGGGGAATGGGAGGGAATCTGAGTTTTACACGATGAATAAGGCTTCAAAGGTAGGAGGGGTGTGTGACAACATATTTATTTTCCTCAGAAAGGAGGAAAGCACATTACTGTCATGAATGGGGTCTGGAGAATTGTTTTGTCTGGGAGCAAGTGGGACTGATGGAATCTTAGAAAGGCCTGTAACAGAGGTGACAAGGTGGCAGCCTCCCAA
>NW_007729198.1:103203-103569 GCF_000696425.1 Galeopterus variegatus
TTGCTGACTGGGACAGAGGTTCCCCCCTTAATCCAAGCCCATTATTGTGTGGTAGACTTAAAAAGTCAGACTGAGCCAGTAGATTTCCCTCCCCAGTGCTTGGACTTGGAAACTTAGAGACGGCTGCCAGTGAGTGATAGGTGTGTGGAGCACGAGGTTGTGTGACAGGAACTGGAGGATTTGGGGGCATGCACAAGCTGGTGAGTGAGAAGACAGCAAGCGTGAGGGATAGGAAGAGAATCTAGCCAACCCACGGAACAAGCAGAGGCTGGCACGCCTGTGAGACAGATCAGTTCTCAGTTCCACTGAGGCCTGGCTCCCCTGATTTTCTATCATGGGTTCTGTGAGATCTTGGAGAAGCCCTAC
>NW_007729198.1:105479-106736 GCF_000696425.1 Galeopterus variegatus
TTTTTTTTATTGCCCATTTATCATTAACTGTCTTTCTTTAACTCTGGTAAATTTTCTTGTCCTGATGTCTACTTTTATATTAATCTAGACCCTCTAGCTTTCTCGTGATCAGTATTTATATGGTATGTCTAATTTTATCCTTTTACTTTTTAAAAAATACATTTAATTTTGGAGTAATTTTAGATATTCAGAGAGTTCCCATATACCCTTCACCCAGCTTCTCCTGATGTTAACATCTTACATTATCATGGTACATTTATTTGTCAAAATTAAGAAATTAACATGGTGCAATACTATTAACAAAATTACAGACTCTGTTTGGATTCATTCCAGTTTCTCCACTAATGTCTTTTTTTTTTTTTTTCTGTTGTAGGATCCAATTCAGGATTTCACATCACATTCAGTTATCATGTCCCCTTGGTCTCCTCAGACTTGTAACACTTTCTCAGGCTTTCCCTGCTTTTCCTGACCTTGACAATTTTGATGAGTATTGGTCAGGTATTTGTAAAATCTCCTTCAACTGGGGCTTGTCTGATGCTCTGTTATGATAGACTGGGGGTGCACAGATGGTGTCCTTCTCTTTGAATCATTTCGGGAGAACATTTTATCAACATGAATTATCACTGCTGACCTTAACCTTGATCACTTGGTTACAGTATTATCTGCCAAATTTCTCCACTGTCAAGTTACTTTTTTTTTTTTTTCCTTTCCATATTCTTTTCCTTAGAAGTGAGTTACTAAGTCCAGTTCACACTCAGGAAGAGAGGAATTAAGCTCCAACTTTTGGAGTGGGAAGCCACTCCTTGGACCAGAATTAGAAGACTTTTCTTAGAGTTTCTTCCATTTACTCAGCATGTGGTTCTAGATTTCAGGCTGCTTTTGAGTTCAGGCTGAGAAATACTGGAGGAAAACCAACAGGAAACTCACCCCTAGTTTACTGTTACTTGAAATTGTTTCCTTTGCAAATTCGCCTACTACCATTTGCTTTTCAGAGTCCTCGGATAGCTGCTCCACCATTACTCTCCAGGGTTTTTAGTTGCTTTTAGTGAGAGCAAGTCAGAGTGGAGGGTATATACTCTATCTTGACTGGAACCAGAAACCCCTTATTTATTTTTTATTCACTTATTTCTTCACTTAACTCCCATTCACTCATTCACTTATCCCCCAATAAGTAATCCGTTATTGCTCACTTGCTCATAAATCATATATATGTCAATCAATACACCTGATTTGAGCACTTGCTATCAATCAGGTGTT
>NW_007729198.1:106908-124190 GCF_000696425.1 Galeopterus variegatus
CATTTGCTTTTCAGAGTCCTCGGATAGCTGCTCCACCATTACTCTCCAGGGTTTTTAGTTGCTTTTAGTGAGAGCAAGTCAGAGTGGAGGGTATATACTCTATCTTGCCTGGAACCAGAAACCCCTTATTTATTTTTTATTCACTTATTTCTTCACTTAACTCCCATTCACTCATTCACTTATCCCCCAATAAGTAATCCGTTATTGCTCACTTGCTCATAAATCATATATATGTCAATCAATACACCTGATTTGAGCACTTGCTATCAATCAGGTGTTCTGCTAGTCACTGAAGATGCAGACATACAATAGATATAGTTCCTGTCTCAAAAAATTCTTGGACTAAAGGAAAAGCAGATGAATTTTCAGATAGATACAAATACAGTGGCATAAGTGCTGTGATACTATGGGAGCAACCAATTGCCTCAAATGAGGGGATCTACAGAAGGCAGCCTGGATTCAGGAAGCTAACGCATCAGTTTGGGGCAAGCAGACATTTCACTTTGAAAGGATGGCATGGACTGAGGCATTACACTGGGAAGTCAAGCGGGCTTGTTTGAAGAAGGGGTGTCTCTTGTCTTTGGTGGAGGCATTCCTAGGATTTCAGGACAGGGGTATGACTGAAGCAATCCAAGAGTGGAGCACACAGACTCCTCCAAGATAATCCCTGAGTTTAGAAAATTCATATTTGATGGTCTCTCCTATCCTCTTCTCACCCATCATAGGAGGTTCCATCTGCTTGGTATCCTATCATTTGCAAAAAATGTAGGCTTTGCACCAAGGACCCTGGCCAGTCTCTTGGAGGGCTCACACATCATCTGTAAAGGGCAGGAAGGCAGCAGAGACTGCCTCCGTAGAGCCATAAATGGAAAGGGGTGGGGGGAGCCTGGCTCCTACCAATGTTCAGGTCCAAGAGGAGTCAAGTCCTGAGATTTACCAGTCATCCTCAGGAACCTTTCATCTGCCTTCTTTCTCCTGGATCCCAACCCCTGGGGGCTCAGAAACCCCTGTTCATTCCCCTGATGCATGCAGGTCCTGCACCCTATCTGGCCCTTTCTTTATATTTAACCAAGTCATCCAATTGGTCATTTATTCATTCACACATGTGTGAGTGTGTCAAGTGTATTCCACTCATATTCTATGCTGGACCTTAATCTGACTACCCCTTTCTTATGAAAATCTTGTTTTGCCTTCTACATCATCTCCATTCTTTTTCTGCCCTTCTGACCATTCCTTCCTGTTTCTTCTGATGGAGTCTCACTCTTTCTCTACTCTCTAGGTATGTGTGGCTCACCTTTTAACTGTTCTCATGATCTTCCCTGCTCCCACCTCCTGTCCTAACAGTGGGTGCAACTGTGCAGCCCGGTGCTGCTGGAGAAGAGCGTAAGGGTTTTACTTGGTCACTTAGCCTGGCACTAGTGCCTCACTTTCAGTGGCTGGCTCCTTTGCTCACCTCTGAGGCATTAATGGATCTCTACAGTCATTTCTTCTGTTCGTGTTCCCTGTCTCCAAACTTCTCCTTTGAAAATGTGTTTGGCCCTCCTTGACCCCAGCCTCTTATCTCCTCCCATAATTGGGGATCTTTCATCTGCAAACTCAATACCAGAACCAGCCCCATATCTTCGGGCACAGCATCAACACCCCCTGGATATGGTCCAGTTGTCATTGCATTCTTCAGGATGGACAAAAATGCAAGAACTTGGGGTCACACTCATCTGTGCTTGAATCTAAAATTGTGTGTCAAGTTGTCCAACTCTCTGATCTCAGTTTTTTAATTGCAAAATTGATTGTGGGCAAAATTCCTGTCTTCTTCCTTGCTGAAGAAAACTGTGTTTTTGTTTAGATATTAAGCAGTCACAAATTTTTGGGGAGGAGGGTTGAAACCCCTGTGGGTTCATGTTGGTCTAAGCTGATCAGGATAATTCCTTTCATCTTGCAATGGCTGGGTTAGGAGTGGGCATGGGATGAAACTCTGACCAATGAGGCATAAAGGGGCTGTATGCTGGCAGGACTTGGGAGAGGATTTCCTCGATGAAAAAAGGAGACTCAAAGGAGGTCCTCATTGCATTCTTCAGGATGGACAAAAATGCAAGAACTTGGGGTTACACTCATCTGTGCTTGAATGTAAAATTGTGTGTCAAGTTGTTCAACTCTCTGATCTCAGTTTTTTAATTGCAAAATTGATTGTGAGCAAAATTCCTGTCTTCTTCCTTGCTGAAGAAAACTGTGCTTTTGTTTAGATATTAAGCAGTCACAAACTTCTGGGGAGGGGGGTTGAAACCCCTGTGGGTTCATGTTGATCTAAGCTGATCAGGATAATTCCTTTCATCTTGCCGACGGCTGGGTTAGGAGTGGGCATGGGATGAAACTCTGACCAATGAGGCATAAAGGGGCTGTATGCTGGCAGGACTTGGGAGAGGATTTCCTCGATGAAAAAAGGAGACTCAAAGGAAGAAACACACACCTTTCTGCCTTGGAATGCTGTCCTTTCATGTGATGCCTGGAGCTGTGGCAGCCAGTGCACGAGGCTGCATGGTGCAGAACAAAAGGACAAGCCCACATCTTGGGGAAGACCGCAGGGTAGAAAGATGGGAAAACCTAGTTTTGGATAACATTGTAAGCCACTTGACCGACCCTGAAACCATGCTTCCTTTAGTTTTCTTATTGCACAAGATCAATTTCTTTTGTCTAAGTCATTTTTTGTTGAGTTTACTGCTACTCACAGCCCAAAACATCCTGACATATGGTATTATATTGCCTGTCTTGTGATGTTTGAATAAGGGATTTTCTGCTGATATTTTAGATTTCAGCCCATATGTCTCCTCTTCAAGTAAGCCTTCCCTGACTGCCCACACTAGGTCATATTGTCCTGTCACACGTCTATCACTAGCACCATCTTTCTTTCCTTTTTTTCTTTCATAGCACAGTTTGTTTACCTAATTATTCACACTCTCCCTCACTAATCTTTAAGATCTGCAAAGTCAGGTCGTGTTTCTTTTGTTGATCATTGTGTCTCTTGTGGCTATCATAGTGCCCAACATGCAACCAATCCTCAATAAATATTTGTTGAATGTAAGAATGAATTAATACATAAATATATGTAGAAAAGAACTGGCACAGAGTGGGAAAGTTTACCTTTGTGTCCTTTCTGAGACTGAAAAGTTGATCAACTCTCTCCCTTTTTTCATCTCAACGAATGACTTTGTACCCAGACATTGGCTGATACATTTCAAAACAACTTTAAATTTACTTTGAAATGCACCATTATTTCATCCCCTCAGGAGCAAGTGGTATTCTCCCCACATTTTGCTACTATTCTTTCAGTGTTCATGACAGCTAAGCAAACCCCTTCTTTGATTTTTCTTATTATTTCATCCCCTCAGGAGCAAGTGGTATTCTCCCCATATTTTGCTACTATTCTTTCAGTGTTCATGACAGCTAAGCAAACCCCTTCTTTGATTTTTCTTCCTCTGCAGGTTCTAGATGACTGATCACTCATTATTGATAATGACCTGATTAATGACCAGGGGGATTACTCTTAGCTGATAAAATGAGGGCGATTTTGCTGCCAACACCATCCTAAAGGGATGTCCAGAGTTGTCTTCCACTATTCAGTAGACATCATGGGGCTCATGAACAGAGGGTGATGTGGGGGTTTTGGGAAGAACAAACAGGAATAGCTTGTCATCCCTGAGGAGTGTTTTGGAAACAATCTAGTACACCATGGTGATTTATTTTTATAAAGCATTACTTTGCCTTGGAGGGTGAAGCCTTAGGAGTTTGGAGAGTCAGAGCTTATAGTGAGAGAGACAGAGCTTACCCTTAGCTCTCTCTTAGTCATTGACAAGGAGCAACAATGATGGCACCAAGAACAATAACTACAGGCACAGAGGTGACTGGAAATGGAGTTGGCAGCAAGTATACATGCCTAGTTATCTAGTCCAGCGTTTCTCAGATGTTTTGCAGAGCATAAGTCCCCCAAATGCTCTTTGCAAAAAGGGTCCATGGTTCAAATGTTTGGAAAAAACGCAAGGTTGTGTTCACCTGCCCACCCCCCATCCCCAGTCCTTTTGACTGTACTTTTCTCAGTAAACATAAAGGTCCCTGCAAAATAAAGAAATCCGACTGACTTTGTTTAGCCCAAAGTTCTGGTGCTTATTTCACCAAGGAAACCCTTATTTTTTGTAACTAATATTAACAACTCCTGGAAGGAAGACGTTTTGAGAAATGCTGATCTGGTGGTTACTAGGTATTCCCGTATGACAAACATTGTCTGAACAATTCATTCATTCAAGTAAGATCTATTGAGACACTACTCTATATATTGTAATGGGCTAGGAGCAAGGGATACAGATTTGATCACTGCCTGCATGAAGCTCATAGCCTGATTGACAAGACACAATAACAAATCTCCCAATTGATTTCTTAATTACACCTGTGATGAGTGCTACAGAGATGCACAAAATACATACATATTTAAATAACAGGATAAGGGAGGTCGTTTTAGGAGCAATCAGGGAAGCTGTGGACCAGCCATCCCTATTTGTTCAGAACTGGGGGTGTCCTGGGATGGGTGACTTTTAGTTCTAAAATTGGGACAGTCCCAGGCAAATTAGGATGGTTGGTCACCCTAAAAGAAAGTGGCTTCTGAGATGCCATTTGAGGATCTGATTATGGCAGAAAGAACTCTGGCAGGGTGGAGACCTGTTTTCTGGGGTAGCTTCACCTCTCTGAGCCTGACTTTCTCTATTGGGGAATGGAGCGGATGATGGCTCCTTTGCCTTCTCATAGGTTGCTGGGAATAAGGAGCAGAGTGATGGCTATGGAAAGCTTTTGCCAGGTATAACATGCTTCCTAAGTGCGAGGGCTTGCTGTTCCTTCAAGGGAGCTGTAATTCATCAGTTCCTGAAGGAAAGTCCACATTCCTCCGGAAGAGGTTTTTCTGAGAGCATCTCTAGCCACACATTCCGCTTTCTAAATCTTCTAGCAAGAGACAGTTTCTGCAGATACAAGAACAGGAGCGCATGCGCAAGCTCGTCTTGGGAGGTGTAAATCACGGAGGGAAAACCATTGGGATGCCTGGGAAGGGCCTCAGCCCAACAGCATCTTCCTGCTGTCAGGCCCCAGGGAGGATGGGGCGGGAGGGCAGTGCCTGGTCTCTGCAGCTTCAAAGACCAAGCTTGCAGTGGGCTTGTGCACCTTGCGTGGGTCTCATTACTTCTGGGTTTCAATGATTTCACTTGTAAAGTGGGAATATTGATATTTATTCCATCCAGTTATTGGGAGTTTAATAATAATAATAATATAATAATATCACCAGAACTTAATTAATTGTGTCATGTGTTCACATGTATATTTAATCCTCACAAAAAAGTAGTTTGATTACTATCTTCCATCTTACAAACATAAAAAATGGGGCTTAGAGAGGTTAAGAGACTTGCCAAGGTAGGGTGACCAACTCTCCAGGGCTGGAAGTCCCATGTCCTGGGCAATCCCTCAGCCCCAGGAAACCTGGGATGGTTGGCTGGGGCAGAAGCTCACACAATGAGAAACCAGTGCAGCTGGTATATATTTGAGGTAGAAGATTATTTGTTAAGATTGTTAATAAAACAAAACCAACAATAATTATTATTGATATAATATATAATATTATATAATATGTGTATGTGTGTGTATATATATATACACATTTACACATATTATATACATAAGGTATATTGTGTGTGTGTGTGTGTGTGTGTGCATAAATTATAATACTAATTAGGTCAACTTCCATTTCAATATAAACCAAGTGCTTCTGGCCTTCTAAGAAAACCCCTTTTCATTAATAATGCTCATCTGACATTAGTGCTCCTCACCAGTATTTGCAGTTTTCCTTCTCTGATCCCAGAACTTTGATGTCAGGCACAACTAGTTTCCTTGTCTTGGCCAGTGAGACGTGAGTGGAGGTGATGTGCACCACTGCAGGGCAGAAGCACATGAGAGCCCGTGTGCAGTTCTCCATCGCCCTTGCAGGGGATGCTGGTGGTGCCTCTCCCAGATCCCTTCTGCTGACAGGTGCACTCACTCCCCAGCTGCTGTGAGAGGTGAAGTGCTAACAGCTCACAGCTGTCCCTGCTCAGCAGAACTAAGAACACAAAATCCGGAGCCAGGCCACCTGGTTCAAGTCCAATTCTGACATGCAGGGCTGTGTGCTCTTGGGTGAGTAATTCAACTTCTCTGAGCCATAGTTTCCTTATCTCTCAAAGGGAGAATTCCTACCTCATATCATTGATGAAATGATTGCATGAGTAATACAATAAGGCTCTTACAGTGTGGCACACGGTAAGCTCTAAGGTTGGCTATTTGTATCTCTCCTCCTTTACTTTGTCTCTAGTGCAGTATCACAATGCATACCAAGGGCACTAACGCTGTCATAAGTGGTGGTTTTGAGTAATATGAGGAACCAATGTCCAGAGATGTTGAGCAATGTTTTCAGTGTCCCCTGGGTCTTGATGCTGGAGTAGGAATAAGAACCAAGACAGGAATGATGCTGATAACACTAAATCAGCACCTGCTATTTGCTAGGCACTGCATTATCACATCTAATCTTCACAGCAACATCTGAGCTGGGATTATTATAATCCTGATTTTATAGGTGTGGAAATAGAGGCAAGAGAGGTGCAGTAAAGTCCCACAACTAGTAAGTGGTGGCAGAATCAGAAGAAAATAGAAATTAGATATTTTAGGATGTGCTATTAGCAACAAAAATGGTAACTATGATGACTGTTTACACAATGGAAAGCATTGGTTATCAATTTCTTTTTAGAAGAGTAAGCGTGTTTGTTCACTTATTGACACAAGTGTTGCATACAGTATACACTATGTCATACCTTGATTCTTATAAAATGAGCTTTTAATATTAGAATAACTAGATTTACATAAAGTTTGGAAAGATAGTACAGAGAATTCCTGAACACCCTTCACCCCGCTTTCCCTGATATTAATGTTTTAAATTACCATGATGCATTTGTTAAAACTGAGAAATTGACATTGGGACATTACTATTAACTAAACTCCAGACTTTATTCAGATTTCACCAGTTTTTCCACTAATGTCCTCTGTCTATTCCAGGATCCAATTTAGAGGCTACTGGTTTTAAGTAAAAAATAAATAAATAAATAAAATAAATAAATAAAAGCCGTGGCATTTATGTAAAAGTTTGTTTGCTAATGGAGTAAAGATGTGATATTAGAGAAATATAATTATAGGTAAATTTTTTTCCTATGTTCAATACTTTAACATTCTTGTTACATTAGCTATCTGGGACATTTTATAACAGGAAGGCTCCTATACTGTGGAAGGCTGGCACTGTCTAACTCTAACCAGATCATGGATTGGAAAAGTCCTTAAATTACCTACCCATGGAGTAGAAGTGAAGCATGTACATGTGTATGTTGAGGGGAAGCAGGTGATGGGGAAGCTGAGCCACCACCATTGTCACTGAGGAGGGAACATAAAGAGGCAGGGGCTGGATATACTTGAATTCTGCCTTGTGGGTCCTTGATCCAGTGGTTGGTAAATCTAGAAGTGACTTCAGAGGTTTTTTCCAAATTTAAACTTCTATGATCCTTAGAGCAAACATTTATTAAACATCTATAGTGTGCCAGGCTCTCTTTTGGTTGCCTTATGTGTGGTGTCTCCTGTAATCCTCAAAATGAGGTGTCTGTATTCCCATTTTAAAGACCAAAAGAGTGAAGTCAGAGAGGCTAAGTGACTTGCCCAGGACACACAGCTTGTCAGTGGCAGGGTGAGGAATAGAACTCAGGTTTTTCTGACCCTATTGTTCTTTTATGCCCCAAATTGTACTCCTTGGACATGCCCTCAAAAAAAGCCTCTTAGGAATTTGGCATCAAAGGGAGGCCCTAACATTCTGCTGAGCATTTGGCTAAGGGGCCTGAAGGGTGCCTAGGAAGGGGGTAAGAAGGTTTCAGGGGGCATAGTGGGGTTCTGTTCTGTGTGTGCATGTCTGTCAGCAGGATTCTTGGAGGTAAACCATTTGCTTGAAGTGGACATTTCAATCTCTCCCGCTTCTCTCCCTCAGCTGAGCAATAATAAGGAATCTTGTGTCAGCTCTTGGTTAAAATTAGCATTTTGGAGGTTTTGAAGGCAGGTCAGCATTTGCATGAATGCACAGGGCCCAGTCAGCTTCCAGATCTGTCCAGTGGTTCCCTTGCACCTGGCCAAGTTGAGTTTCCTGGGCCAGATGCTTGGGAAACCTCCAACTTGGCTTTGGGGGTATGCAAACACACACACAGCGCCCATACACATGCACACCAGAACAAAATAAAGTGGAATAAAAAAGCTGGAGGCACCCCAGCATGCCCTATTTACAAACTACTTTAGTTCCTTCTGGGTTTTATTTGATTTTCTCCTTCACTGAGAAGTGGGGAGACATCAGAATGACTTATGTGCCAAAGAGAGGACTCCCAACCATCCTTCAGCCTCCCTCACCCCCTCAGTCCCTTTCATGTGACAGGATGCCCTCAATTACTCTCTCTGGGGGGGTCCCAGTCAGAAAGAAGATGGAGCCAACCATCTGTTACCAACTCCAGTGAGCAATTTAATTTCCTCTTGTTCCAATGAGGAGGAGTTCGTAAGTGCATAAATTACCGTCAGTCCTGGTTAATCAGGAGCTGGCCGTCTGAAGGGGTGGAGACAGTCAAGCCAGAGACTCCCACCGACCCTGGCTACCAGGAGGGCACCCTGAACGTCAGTGGAAGAACCATGAGAGAAGCGAAGAATGTCAGAAAGAAACTTCCTTAGAGATCATCCAGTCTGACACCTCCTTTCCCAAATGAGGGAATCAGGGCCAGAGAGAAAAAATGGTCTGTTTAGATAGGCAGGACAGAGCTAGGACTTGAACTATGGAGCCCCTATTCCCAAACTCACTCTTCCCAACACAACACAAGGATTAGGCAGAAGAAGTGAATGACTTCACTACTTGCCCTTGGGTTTAATCTCTAGAGGTGAGACCAGAGAACAAAAATCATAATGACAATGAGAACCACAAGACTTTATGTGACCAGCACATAATAGAGTCAGTACAGGGTGGAGTTATTATAGAGGGCACGGGAGCCAGGCTGCCTGGGGTCAAATCCCAGTTCTGCCATGTAATAGGTGTGTGACCTTGGGCAAGTTCCTTAACTGGGACCTGCAGCAGACATTGCCAGCTCTTGGTGCTTATTCCTTCAGATCTTCTTAGTACAGTCATGTACCACTTAGTGACAGGGACACATTCTGAGAAATGCATCATTAGGAAATTTCGTCATTGTGCAAACATCATAGATGTTTACTTACACAAACCTGCATGGTATAGCCTACTACACACCTAGGATATACGGTATAGCCATCGTAATCTTATGGGACCACCGTCGTATATGTGGTTCATTCCTGGCCCAAACATTATCATGACTGTATTTGCATCCAATCCATTCAACTTGCCATGGCCTGCATCTGCTACCCTTGGGCCTCTAGAACCTAATTTATCAATTTGTATGGCAGGTCCAGAGTCTCCTCAAGACAGCCTTTACCCAAAGACTGACAGATGTGGGGGTACAAATGCCCCAGTTCCTTTGCCTCTTGAGTAGGATCATTCCAAAGCATGTGTTTTGCACCTTTTTCCAGAGTTCTCCCGCAAGACTAAGCACTAGTTACCCACTGTAGCAGCTGGCTTAACAATGCAGATATTGGCAGCTTTCCCTTCCCCTGACGTTACTTGCACTCTTTGCATCTCTCCTTACACTATTTGCCTGGAGTCCTTGCCTCAGGATCTGCCTCTGGTTGGTTAATCCAAGCTAAGACATTGCCTCAGCTGTCTCATCTATAAAACTAGGATAATGATAGTTCTGTATTAGAGAGTTGGTGTTAGAGTTAAATGGGCTAAAAATACAAAGAACAGTGCCCAAACCTTAGTGTGAATTTAACAAATGTTAGTTATGTGTCTGCTAAATACTTATCTCATTAATTATCTCATTAAGTCCATGCTGTACACACTGTTACTACAATTATACAAATAAGATAATCCAAGCTCAGAGAGGTTAAATAATATTTCCCAAAGTCATGCAGTTTAATAAAGAATAACATCAAGATCCAAACACAAATTCATCTTGAAGTTCCTTCCATTTTTGCCTCTGCCGGGAGGTTTTCCTTGACACGCCCAGTCTGGCTCAAGGGTCTCCCCTCTTATTCTCCTATGACCTCTGCCACAGCACTTGTCTTAAAAGGGACCTTAGCCAAAGAATGGCTATGTCTGGGGTAACTAGAACCAAGCAGAAAATTTCAGTTAGCCATTAACTTAGGAACTGATAATCATCAATTCCTTGAGGTTAGCTGAAGAAATGAGAAACTGACTGTATGGCTGAAATTGCCTGGAAATGAAATCATGCCCAGAAGTGTCCTTCTTAAAAGTTTATTTCCATTTATTTCCCACTACACCCTCTTACTTTACAATTAAGGATTGAAACTAAGTTTTCTTGTTTTTCTTACCTCCCTAATCAACTGCAAACAGGAATTCCAAGAGAAAGGCAGAGCACCCTAGCTTATTATGAACTCACCTTCTTGCTTAAAGGAAAATTGCATCCACATTAGTTAGAGGTATGAGTCAGGTATTTTTATGTATTTTCTTGTTTTTCTTACCTCCCTAATCAACTGCAAACAGGAATTCCAAGAGAAAGGCAAAGCACCCTAGCTTATTATGAACTCACCTTCTTGCTTAAAGGAAAATTGCATCCACATTAGTTAGAGGTATAAGTCAAGTATTTTTATGTTCCAGTGATGTTTGACTGAGGTTATTGTCTTTGAGATCTCCCTGGGAGATAAGGACTCTCACCCCAAGATAACATCAAGGGTTTGAAGCTGACCAGTCCACCAACTGCAGACTCCATGACACTCTGACCCCAAGATAACATCAAGGGTTTGAAGCTGACCAGTCCACCAACTGCAGACTCCATGACACCAAAGCACCCAGTCCATCATGGGACCCTGACACCTGACTCAGACTCTCTGCTAATCCTGTGACCAGCCTCCCCCTTTGCTTGCAGGACAAAACCCTTACCTCGCCTTCCTGCCTCTTCCCCATTATAAACCCCTGAACAGGCATCAAAAAAGGGGATGATTTTAGCCTGGTCATTCCCCAGATGACAATTATCTGAATAAACCTTCCAATCCTTACACCAGCTTTTGGACTTTTGAGTCATTTATGTAGAGCGAGAGGGCAAGTTGAGCCTGGCTGCCAGTAACAGTCCCAGAGTTATTAATATGGCCTTCTCACTTGTTGGACTTTCCTCCCAGGCTGCAAGCTCCTTGAAGTCTGTGACCTTGCCTTAAGCATCTTCATAAGCTCAGCATCTAGCCCAGTGCCCAGCACAGAGTAGGCATCTGCTAAGTGCTAAAAAATGAGAACACAAACCCAGGTGGCAGCAAGCATGCTGGGGAGGTGGGCGGAAGGTAAAGCCCAGTGTGTACATCTGTGTATGGGTCTCATGGTCTTCAGATTTCAACTGGAAGCACCTTGGAAATCTTCCCAGGATATACTCTTTTCCTCCCATTTCTGCTGCAAAGGGGATTTGTAAATGTGGTTGATGGGCCTCTTGGGGGTTCCAAAATTTCATTAAGGCATCTAGTCCTTCCTAAAATCTTTTGTCAGGAAGACAAAGATTTCCCAGGTTCCTATACAGAGATAAGCAGGAATCTAATCAAAGTGATTGTTCCATTGTGAGGCCATGCTGGAGTGATGGAAGTTTCCAAGGACGTTAAGTAAGGTCAGGAAGACAAAGATCTCCCAGGTTCCTATACAGAGATAAGCAGGAATCTAATCACAGTGATTGTTCCATTGTGAGGCCATGCTGGAGTGATGGAAGTTTCCAAGGACGTTAAGTAAGAGAAAAAGTAGCAGAAGAAAAGTGGGCTTATGATGCTGGAAATATGGGGATCTTCTAAAGGCAGTGATAATCATAGTCATACCCAGCTTTCTTGAGTGCCTGTGCACTCATCCAGGTTCTGGAGTCAACATTGCTTGAGTTTGAGTATTGCTCTGTTGCTTACCAGCTGCGTGATCTTAGGCAAATTATTTAGTCTTTCTGTGTCTCAGTTGTCTTATTTGTGAAATGGGGATGATGCCTACCTTCCCCACAGGATTGTCGAAAATAAATAGTATGTAAAGTGCTTGGGACATTGGTCTACCACATAGTAAGCAAGAAGGCAGTTACTAGTTTTTACTAGGGACTAAATAAGACTTAAAGGAATAACGAGTGAACTAAGACAATTTTTGCTCTCAAGAAGCTCAGAATCTAAGGTTGAGGTCACTAAACTTTTTTGACTACTTACCACATCTACAATAAAAAGGTTGAGCATGATCCCCCAATAAATATTCATTTATTTAAGGGAGATGAATGATAAAAAAGAAGATGTTGGGGAGTACAGAAAAGCAGTGTCTAGTCCAGCCCTGGTGGGGCGGCGACCAGTAGAAGTCAGGAAAGGCTTCCTGGAGGAGCTGACACTTGAAGTGAGTCTCATGGGATATGTCTGAGTTAACTGTGTAAAAAAGATAGGAGAGGGCTCTCCAGGCAGAGGAAACACTCTGGGCCAAGCTGATAAGTGAGTTGTGATAATGAATGAATTGTGCTCTATGTGGGGTGAACCTCTGGCATTCTGGCAGGTTCACAGAATGACAGAGCTGTGAAGGCTTGGGATCCTCCACCCAGATTTCAAGGGTTGTATGGAAAAGCCTGGGGGCCCAGGAAGAGATCTGTCACAGGGGCAGAGTCACTGCAGACAGCCTTCGCTAGAGCAATGTGGAGTGGAAACATGGGGTTGGAGTTGCAGCAGAAAACCCCCATCAGCTCCCATTCCTGGTAAAACCATGAGAATGGGACTGCCAAGGAGACCCCAGAACTACAGAGCTACCAGTGTGCAATGCCAGCTTGTGAGAGCTGAAGCATAGCTGGAGACCAGGAAAGCCATAGGAGCAGGGCTGTCTGAGGACTTGGAGGCCCAACCCCTGCACAAGTGTGCAGAGGACACTGAACATGGAGTCAAAATAAATGATTCACCAGCTTTGAGATTTGATGCCTGCCCTGCTGAGTTTTGGACTTGCTTAGGACCCGTTACACCTTTCTTTTGGCCTATTTCTCCCTTTTTGAATGGGAATATATACCCTATGCTTGTCCCACCATTGTATCTTTGAAGCAGATAACTCGTTTTGATTTTACGGATGGGACCTTCAGACTTTGGACTTTTGAGTTGAAACATGTTAAGTCTTTGGGGAAGGAATGGATGTATTTACCTATGAGAAGGACATGAACTTTGGGAGTTGGGGTGGAATGATAAAGATTGAATAGTGTCCCCCAAGTTTTATGTATTAGAAGTTTGATCCCCACTGTAACTGTTAAGGGTGGGAAATCCTATTATGGCAAATGAAAGGTGGGACCTTGAAGAGGTGATTAAGTTGATGGTTTAATCATGGTTCTGAGGACTTTAAAAGGAGAGCATGTGAGAGTCTCTCTCTCTCTGCTCTGCCATTTTCTGCCATGTGAGACCCCTGCATTGCTGTAAAGCCACCATCAAAGAAGACCCTCACCAGATGTACTCCCTGGACTTTAGATTTCCCAGCCTCCACAACTGTAAGCAATAAATTTTATTTTCTTTATAAATCACCCAGTTTCAGGTAGTTACATTATAAGCAACAGAAATGGACTAATAACAGGTTGTGAAAGGAATGTCTGAGAAATGTTGCAAAGTTTGGTTAGGCTATGACACTGGGTGGGTGAGCAGATAAGTTACTCTGCTGCTTTTAAATCCCTCTGGCATTCCAATGCTCTTGGAATATAGACCAGAATCCCATGCATAGCCCGTCAACGCCCCATGCTCTGGCCTCCACCCGCTTTTGATCTCACTTCCTGGCACCCTCCCCTACCTCACTCTGCTGTAGACACACTGGCTGTCTGAGGTTGGGTTCCTCCAAAAGCAGACTCTGAGCCAAAGATGCAAGTGGTTTCTTCTCCAAGAATTCTAAGGAAAAAGTGGGAGAAGCAAGAGTGGGAACAAGAAACTGCCAAGTTGGAGTATAATTTAGGTGAAGTTTCAGACTCAGTTTCGTCCCCCAGGAAGCTCTAGCATGGAAACCATACCCAGACTTTGTCCTGCCTTCTTCCCCACGTGGTTGGCACCGGGCACCTAAGGAGCACATAGTCCCCAGGCACTGCTGTCTCCTGCAGTGTGGTGTCTCCAGTGCCTGGGGAGAGCCTCTGAAGGTAGCAGGTGTAAGTAAACTGCTAGTGACAAATAACACAGCAACACAAGGGATCCCAGAGCATGAGGGTGGCTGGGGGTGAGGACCAGTAGTGTCCATTACCCTGGACACCTTTTGGTACCCTGAATTCTCCTACTGAGGGCCTTCATACCTGCTGCTCTGCCGCCCAGAACCTTCTCTCTGCTGCTTCATCTGGCCAACTCCTCATCTCCTTTCCATCACAGCTTCCTCACAGAAGCAGTCTGACCATCAAGAGCAGGCCAGGCCCAGCTCCTGTTTGTTCTCAGTGTGCCCTCTGCTTTCCTTCCTGGCACTTCATAACAAATAGTCCCTATGGACTAGGCAGAAGTCAGACATTTGCAAATGATGGGAAAACAACTCAAACTGGCCAAAGCAAAAAAAGGGGCGTGGCTTCTGTGGCTGGAAAGGGTGTGGGATGTGACTCAGAATGGATGGACAGACTGATGGCAGCCACCAGGGCCTCAGGGCAGGACCAGAGGCCTCCACACAGCAGAGCTCTTTTTGTCTCTCCTCATCTCTGCCCTCTGCTCAGCCTCCTTTACTGCTACGGCACATGTGGAGGGAACATGGTCACTGACGGCTCCAGGTCCACACCTTTACAGCTACTGGATGGCCAAGCCCAGAACTGTCTCCACCTAGGATGGGAGATGGGCTACTGTGATTGGCTGGGCCTGGGTCACATGTCTGCTACGGCACATGTGGAGGGAACATGGTCACTGACGGCTCCAGGTCCACACCTTTACAGCTACTGGATGGCCAAGCCTAGAACTGTCTCCACCTAGGATGGGAGATGGGCTACTGTGATTGGCTGGGCCTGGGTCACATGCTCACCCAGCTCCGCACCAGAGTCAAATGACCTGAAGGGGCAGTGCTACCCCCTCAAAGAAAATATGGTGGATGGGCTGGGCACACATTTCTGCCTTTTTTATGCTGTCTCTCCCACAAATACTATGTGTATTACCTACTCTGTGTCAGCCACTGTTCTAGGTAATAAGGGATATGAGCGTAAATAAACTATGAGTCCCTGCTTACCCTGGAGGAGTTGACCCCCCATTACTGTAATGGGGGAAGACAGAAAATACGCACATTAATCATAAATGTGCCGGGTGGAGGAAAACAAAGCAGGGTACAGGGGATAGGGTGTGCTGAGGGGACTCTGTGTTCTACAGGGTGGTCAGAGGCTGCATCCCAGGCCTTGCCCGAGACCTGCAAATTCAGACTCCCTGGGGTGAGGTCTAAGAATCTACATTGTTAACAAGCTCTCCAGGGGACTCTTATGCACATTCTAGTTTGAAAACTACTATCTGAGGCAGTAGAGAGACAAGAGAGGCTCTGAGTAGGGAAGAAAGTTATCTCATTTGTGTTTTAGAAAGACACTCTGAAGGTGGAGGGGCTGGAGGTCCCAGAGACAGCGAGTGAGCATGCAGCCGGAGGTGGTGGAACAATTGACAGGAAATGGTGACTGGCTGGGTGTGGGGGTGAAGGGGGGGCTCAAAGGCTCCCTGTGCTCTGACTTGGATTGCTGGGGGTAGTGACACCATCTACCCAAGCAGGAGCTGTGAACATCACGGCCACTGCATTTCTTTTATTTATTTATTTATTCCCTTTTCAGGATCATTAGTATATTCAACATTATACATTGTAAGAATTTTTTGTGGCCTTTTGCCAATTCCTCACTAATCCCCCCCCACCACCACCTTACCCACCTCTAGTAGCCACAATTCTGTTCTCTCCTTTTGAAAATTCAGTGAATTATTGTGATTGTTGTATCTTTCTTTCCTTATTCATTTATCTTTATAGCTTCCACTTATGAGTGAGGACATGTGGTATTTCTCTTTCTGTGCGGGGCTTATTTCACTTAACATAATTTTGTCTAAGTTCATCCATGTTGCTGCAAATAACAGGATGTCATTCCTTTTTATGGCACAGTAGTATTCCACTGTGTACATAAGCCACATTTTCCTTATTTACTCAAACATCGATAGACATTTATGTTAGTTCCAACTCTTAGCTATTGTAAATTGAGCTGTGATAAACATGGTAGTGCAGGTATCACTTTGATATGATGATTTCCATTCTTTGGGGTATATACCCAGCAGTGGGGTTGCTGGATTATATGGCAGTTCTATCTTTAGATGTCTGAGGAACCTCCATACTGATTTCCAAAACAGCTGCAGCACTGTACAGTCCCAGCAACAGTGTAGGAGGGTGTTCCTTTCCTCGTCGGCATTTGTTATTCTCTGTCTTTTTGATCCTGGCCAGTCTAACTGGTGTGAAATGATATCTGAATGTGGTTTTGATTTGCATTTCCCTGATGCTTAGTGATGTTGAGCATTTTTTCATGTGTCTGTTGGCCATTTGTATATTTTCCTTTGAGAAATGCCTGTTTAGCTCCTTTGCCCATTTTTTAATTGGGTTACTTTTTTTTTTTTTACTGTGAAGTTGTTTGAGTTCCTGGTATGTACTGGATATTAATCCCTTGTTGGATGCATAGTTTGCAAATATTTTCTCCTGTCCCGTAGGTTGTCTTTTCTCTCTGTTGTTTCCTTTGGTTTACAGAAGCTTTTTAGTTTGATATAATCCCATTTGTTTGGTTTTTCTTTTGTTGCCTGACTGACACTGCATTTCTTTCTTCAAATACTCTACATCCAAGGAGTGATTTGAGTCATATATTACAAAGGTGCCATTTGATTACATTTAGCAGGTGAATAAAAAATCCTTGGGCCGACCCTGTGGCACACTCGGGAGAGTGTGGTGCTGGGAGCACAGCAGCGCTCCCGCCACGGGTTCGGATCCTATATAGGGATGGCCGGTGCGCTCACCAGCTCAGCGCGGTGCGGACAACACCAAGCCAAGGGTTGCGATCCCCTTACTGGTCACAAAACAGACAAAAAAAAAAAAAATCCTTAATTGTCTCCTTCCTTCCTTCCTTCCTTCCTTCCTTCCTTCCTTCCTTCCTTCCTTCCTTCCT
>NW_007729198.1:125151-140854 GCF_000696425.1 Galeopterus variegatus
CCTTCCTTCCTTCCTTCCTTCCATCCTTCCTTCCTTCCTCCCTCCTTCCTTCCTCCCTCCCTCCCTTCCCTCCCTCCCTCCTTCCTTCCTTTCTTCTTTAGCTTCTGGACCTTTATCTGAAAGGGGTTAGTACTGCCTGTCTTTCTAATTTCTGTCTCTGGTATGATTCATTTACCAAGGGAAGACCTTTAAGAAAGAGCCAGGTTCACCTCTGTGACATGGAGTGAGAGATGAGAATGATACTGAACAGCTAAGAGACTTGACAGATGAAGAATATGGTGACCAGAACTTCTGGTTGTTCAACTGGTTAAGTTGGCTGCTCTGTCGGGGGAAGGTTCCCATCCCCTCATACCTGTGTAGAATCCTATAGGATAAGGAATAATAATACTTTCTTACCCCCCTTAACACTCCCCCCAAACTCTAGTGGATGTGTCCTATGTATAAATAGCTGATAATGTGGTGTGAGAATAATTATATGAGATAATGCTTGTAAAATTCTTGGCAATTGATATAATTCATGCATTTTCTCAATGAAGGCAGCTGAGCAGGTAGTATTAGCCTGAGCCTTATTCTACACTCTCGGAGAAGTGAAGTGACTTGCCTGAGATCACAGAGCCAAACTGAAGATCTGGCTTCAAATCGTGGCCAGCTGGATTCTCAAGTTTGTGTTTTTCACTACTGGGCAGGTTTCCAGGACCTCAGGTAAGCAGGCTGGAGTTGGGGATGGCTTCTATTCCAGGGAGGAAGACCATGACTAGTTTGGAAAGCTGAGGCAGCAGTCTGATCCTCTCCTCCACGGTGGCCCCGCCAAGACCACAGACTGCAGGTCCAATGTTTGTAAGTGACCATATCTAAATTCTCTCTGATACTTGTTCAATAACTCACACATGCTAAGGTTAGCTATCTTATAAATTATGGAACAGATTAACTAAGTTTGGCCCAAGGCATAAAAAACGGAGACTCTCCACCCAGTGACAGGACACAAGGCTGGAGGCAGCAAAAACACAGGAATCATGAGAGAAAAGGTGACCATCTTCCTCTTTTAGGAGGAGGCTAGCATGGAGGTGAGAGGGAATTTCAAGAACAGGGGATGACAGAGCAAAAGAAACAGGCCCTAGGAAGAGAGGGGGCTTTGTGGAGGCAGAAGCCTGGTTCGCTGGTGGACATGATGCCTTGGAGAGGTCTGGGGGACAGCCACGGAGGTGTCTGAAGAGTAGCGAAGCACATGGGTTAGCACTTCAGTGTTAAGGTATGGGGAAGAGAGGTAGCTGGGGTGTTTGATGATGCATAAGACATGAGCGGTAGTCAAAATCATGGGACAAAACAAGGCCATAAAGAGCATGTGCAGTGTGAAAAGAAGAGAAAATTGGTGAGGCTGGAACACCAGCACTTAGTGTACAGAAGGATGAGCCTGTCCGTGACAGCAAGATTAGAACCAGGCGAGGAAAAAGTTCTGCCAGAGCTCAGTGAGGACCAGAGTACTGAAGGAGGACAATGCAGCCACTGCCAGGTGTACGGAACGAAAACAGAGAAAGCAGAGAAACGAGGAAAAAGTTCTGCCAGAGCTCAGTGAGGACCAGAGTCCTGAAGGAGGACAATGCAGCCACTGCCAGGTGTACGGAACGAAAACAGAGAAAGCAGAGAAAAACACATGCTGACTTCTCTCTCCTCCTACTCACCGATCTCCCACTGAACCAAAAGCGGTCCCGGGCAATGCAGTCCACAAGGTCTCACTCTCAATGCAAGACCTGTGCTTATCTGTCATTTCCTATATTCTGGAAATGAGAGTTTCAAGAGCCTAGGAGTGCTCTCGAACAAGTGTCAAGTGATGCTAAGGATCCTTCACTGCAGTCTCTGGCAACTCTGGAGGAAGACATTTCAGCAGAGTGGTTGGAGCCGAAGCTAGATGGTTGGGCTGGGAGAACGTGGAGAATGTGAAATTAGTTTCATTCTCACAAAGTTTGACTGAGAAGGGAGTGAGTGAGCTGGGGCGTGCAGAGAATGCAGTTTGTTTAATTTTCCATGTGTGTCTAGTATCTTTTATGTGTCAAAGCAACCTCCTGATGTGAGTGTCCTAGGCTAGACTCGGTTCTTTCCTCCACCTACACTCACTATATTGGTGACCTCATCCATTCTAATGGCATTAAATGCCATCTACATGGTAATAAATCCCAAAGTTCTACCTCCCACTCAGACTTCTCTCCTCAACTCCAGACTCACAAGTCAAATTCAACAAGTCAAAAAGGAACCCTTGATTGTCCCTCCATCTGCATGCTCCTTGGTGGACAGCAACTTCATCCTTTCTGCTTCTCTGCTGTTCTGACATGGAATCATCCTCGGGTTTCTTCTTTGAGTTCCCACATCCAAGCCCTCCTCAGGAAGTCCCGTTGGCTCTACTTTCTGTATTCAGAATGCCACTGCCTCTCACCATCTCCACTTCAAGCCACGCTCTTTGCTATCCTTGCTTGGATTAGCTCTGTAGCTGCTCCACCAGTTCTTTTTCTCCGTGCCCTCCTACAGTCTGTTCTCAACACGGCAGCAAGAGTGATCCTTTAGAAACGCAAGTCAGATTATGTCACTCCACTGCTCAAAATTCGACCACGGACCCCTGTGCCTCAGCCAAAGCCACAGTCCTTCAGTGGCCCACATGATCTGCCCCCCAGATTTCCCCTCTGATATCGCCTACTCCCGCCCTTGCCCACGCTCACTCCATTTGGACCTCAGGGCCTTCTTGCTGTTTCTCAAAACCTCCAGGAAGCTCCCACCTGGGAGCTTTTGCACTGGCTCTCTCACCTGCCCAGAAAGTTCCTCCTCCAGGTGTTCAAAGGGCTAACCCCTCACTTCTTGAAATCTCTTCTCAACTGCCACCTTCTGACTACCCTACTTACAATCGCAACCCACCCCCTCTCCCCCTTACCCACACTGCTGCCCGGCTCACCCCGTTCCTGTATACTCATTCTGCTCCTTAAGAGGACTAGTTGAGATCCCGTGGGAAGTACCCAGCAAATGTGCAATCCTGCCACCCTCTGGAGGGAAGCCCCGCCGTCTGGCTGGCACCCCGGGAGAGAATGGAAGAGGCGGGCGTGGGCGGCCGCTCCCGGCTTTGCAGTTCTGCTGTCTCACCAGCCTACAACCCCGTTATCCACACGCAGGGGCGCAGCCACGCGCCTCGCCCCGCCGCGGGCTGGAGTCGTTTGCAGAAGAGCCCGGGAGGCGGGCGGGAGGCCGAGACGCCCCGCCCCTGGTGACGTCATCGCACGGCGGGAGCTGGGGGGAAGCCCCACTCATCACGGCCCCACCTCTCACTGGCGGGGGAGGGGTGAGAGCTCCCAGAACGTGCGCAGCGTCCTCCCACCTCCGGGAGAACCGTCCCGTTATTGGGGCACCATGTCCGTTCAACAAACATTTGTGCCAGGCACTGGACCGGGGAGACTGAGGTGGTCCCTGCCTCTAGGGGGCTCTTGGTGGGGCAGAGAGAGGGGTCACAGCAGGCAAATAAATACTTCCCACTTAGTGCTGTTAATAAGTGCTGTGAAGGGCCGAGCTCGTGGCGCACTCCGGAGGGTGCAGCGCTGGGAGCCCGGCAGCGCTCCCTTTGCGGGTTCGGATCCTGTATAGGGATGACCGGTGCGCTCACTGGCTGAGTGCGGTGCGGCCGGTCTCAAAAAAGGACAAAAAAAATAAAAAAAAAAAATAAGTGCTGTGATCAGGTAAGCACAGGCACTATGAACACACGTGGGAGAGGGACCCCCTATTCCAGACTTAGGGGATAGGCCTGGCGAGAGAGGGAACCTCTGGTCTGACTTTACTCGTCCATTCATTTAGCCAGTATCTGAAGGATCAGCCATGTGCCAGGAGGCATGTGTCAGGTGCTGGGGACAGTCACGAGTCAGACAGAGTTTTCCCTGGTTTCAAGCAACTTAGAGTCTAGGAGAGAAGACAGGTATAACAAGTAAGTTAAAAGAAAATGTGAAATTAATTTTAAGGGGGTTAGAGGCTCTGCAGTAAAATAGCTGGAGCTTTAGATGGAGTATTTAGGGGAGGTTCTCCCCCATCCCAAGGGAGAGAGGTTTAAAGCAAGAGCTGTAAGATGCTAATGACACACCCTGAACGGGGTGGAGGAGATGATGGGGGTAGGGGGGAAGGGCAGGATAAGCAGGCGCAGCCTGGAGAAGGCATTCTTGTCAGGCCTCGTTCTAGTGTGGAGTCGAGGCCCTTCCACATCTGTTCCCAGCCCATCCTTCCAGAACCTCTGCCTGATCAACTTCACACCTCCCACATGTCAAATCCCAAATCCCGCTCACCCTTCAGAGCTATCACCTGCTTCATGAACCTCCCCTGAAGCCTGCAGGCTGGGATGGCCACACTCTCCCCTGAGCTCCAGCCTGGAGTTGTAATTCATCTGTTCACATGTCTGTCTCCCCAGCCAGGCTGTCAGGCCTCTGTGTGCACAGCCCACATTTGGACCAGGTAGATGCTCAATAAGTGTGCCCAAAGAACAGAGGAAACAGGGAAGGAGCTAACATTAAAAAACAGTGTAGTGGGCCGGCCTGGTGGTGCACTGGAGAGTGCACCGCTTGGGAGTGTGGCGGCGCTCCCACCGAGTGTTCGGATCCCATGCGGAGATCGGTTCCCGCTCACTGGCTGAGCGTGGTGCGGGTGCAACACCGAGGGTTGCGATCCCGTTGCGAGCTATCACCTGCTTCATGAACCTCCCCTGAAGCCTGCAGGCTGGGATGGCCACACTCTCCCCTGAGCTCCAGCCTGGAGTTGTAATTCATTTGTTCACATGTCTGTCTCCCCAGCCAGGCTGTCAGGCCTCTGTGTGCACAGCCCACATTTGGACCAGGTAGATGCTCAATAAGTGTGCCCAAAGAACAGAGGAAACAGGGAAGGAGCTAACATTAAAAAACAGTGTAGTGGGCCGGCCTGGTGGTGCACTGGAGAGTGCACCGCTTGGGAGTGTGGCGGCGCTCCCACCGAGTGTTCGGATCCCATGTGGAGACCGGTTCCCGCTCACTGGCTGAGCGTGGTGCGGGTGCAACACCGAGGGTTGCGATCCCGTTGCCGGTCCCCGGTACGGGCGCGACACCGAGGGTTGCGATCCCATTGCCGGTCAGTAAAAAAGACAAAAAGGAAAAAAAAAAAAACCAGTGTAGATAGATATTTAACATTTGCAAAGGATACTTATAATCAGAAACCCTTGGGAATCCAGATATTTGCAAATGTCAATCTAAAATATTTTTGCCACAAAGTTTTTCCTTTCTGAGAACCACAGCTTTCCTAGTCTTCATTACTTTTCTCCCCTTCCATCACCAGTATTAGCTCTTGGCTTTCTTTTTTAGGACGATGATTCACAGAGAAACCATTTTTGGTACATTTTTAGGAATCACTTTATGAGTATTACCTTGTAAACCTCGAAAGCCATGCAGAGATCTGGATGCTGGAGTTACCAAACCCACTCACCAGCAAAGCAAATGGCTTTCAAAAACCAAATTAATGATGCTGCAAAATGGCAAATTACTACATGTCATACAACTCAGGGATCCCCAGGAAATAGAGCAAACGGAGAATATTAGAGCCAGGAATGCTAATGACATCTGCACTCACCTATAAGGTATGAGGGGGCCTCTGGGAGAGTCGTTAACTAGTCTCTCTCTCCAGATGCCGCTAGCTGTTGCTCACACTGGGCCACAGGTTTAGCTAAGTACTCGGTTACTAAGGAAACCCAAGTTGTCAGTCCTGAGCCTTATGGGAATAATGGTGATTTATTTAGGAAAAGCAAGGTTTGTCACTTTAAGCTTACTGCTACAAAATTGCTTTTTGATTACCTCCCTCCTTATTGCATTGTCTTGACACAATAAACTACAGAAACAAGTGGCAAGGTTAATAATTATGGGCTCCGTTTTTGTCACTCTCAGAGCTCAGCAAAGTCACAGCTGAAGCCTGAGTGTAGCCGGGAGGCTTCTTCCTCAAAACCCTCCCCCAGAGAAAAGCCTTGGGAATCCAGATATTTGCAAATGTCAATCTAAAATATTTTTGCCACAAAGTTTTTCCTTTCTGAGAACCACAGCTTTCCTAGTCTTCATTACTTTTCTCCCCTTCCATCACCAGTATTAGCTCTTGGCTTTCTTTTTTAGGACGATGATTCACAGAGAAACCATTTTTGGTACATTTTTAGGAATCACTTTATGAGTATTACCTTGTAAACCTCGAAAGCCATGCAGAGATCTGGATGCTGGAGTTACCAAACCCACTCACCAGCAAAGCAAATGGCTTTCAAAAACCAAATTAATGATGCTGCAAAATGGCAAATTACTACATGTCATACACCTCAGGGATCCCCAGGAAATAGAGCAAACGGAGAATATTAGAGCCAGGAATGCTAATGACATCTGCACTCACCTATAAGGTATGAGGGGGCCTCTGGGAGAGTCGTTAACTAGTCTCTCTCTCCAGATGCCGCTAGCTGTTGCTCACACTGGGCCACAGGTTTAGCTAAGTACTCGGTTACTAAGGAAACCCAAGTTGTCAGTCCTGAGCCTTATGGGAATAATGGTGATTTATTTAGGAAAAGCAAGGTTTGTCACTTTAAGCTTACTGCTACAAAATTGCTTTTTGATTACCTCCCTCCTTATTGCATTGTCTTGACACAATAAACTACAGAAACAAGTGGCAAGGTTAATAATTATGGGCTCCGTTCTTGTCACTCTCAGAGCTCAGCAAAGTCACAGCTGAAGCCTGAGTGTAGCCGGGAGGCTTCTTCCTCAAAACCCTCCCCCAGAGAAAAGGGCTTGGCAGGGGGCCGGTCACACCGCCTCTCTTCCCATTGTCCCACTCTCTTGACTTTCCATGGCCCCACGTTCTTCTTCTCCTTCTTCTTCCTCCTCCTCCTTCTGATAAAGGAGATAGTCTACTTTATTTCGGTTTCCCTCTCTGGTCCTCCCAGTTCTGAATGCAGCCCATCCTGCAAATCCAATCCGATGCCATCTCCTCTCTGGCTGAAATCATCCTGTCCTTTCTTGGTTCCTTCATGCTCACAGTTGGTACCCTCACTCAAGATAGCTTGCGAAGTAATGACTAAGTGCCACATACTTGGCTAGACTGTTCACATAAGTTGTCTCATTTTGCCCTTGCAACCACCTACAAGATGGACGTTGCTATGGTCTGAAGCTGGGTGCAAACTGGCTTTGTGATCCAACCCCCGCCCCCACCGAAAAACAATTCATATGTTGAAATCCTAACCCCAAGGTGATAGTATTAGGAGGTGGGGCCTTTGGGAGGGGATTAGGAGAACTTTGGGAGGGGTCCGTCCTCACGAATGGGATTAGTGCCCTTATAAAAGAGGCCACAGAGTGACCTTCACCCCTTCTGCCATGTAGGTGACAGCAAAAAGAGCTCAGGGATCCCCTATGGTATTTAAGAACCAGAAGGTAGGCCCTCACCACACAACAGACATGCTGGTGGCTTGATCTTGGAATTCCCAGCCACTAGAATTGTGCGAAATAAATTTCTGTTGCTTATAAGCCACCCAACTTATGGTACTTTGTTACAGAAGCCCAAACAGACTAAGACAGATGTCATTACTATACCTGCTTTACACCTGAAGAAAGCAACACTCAGGGGTCAGGGGTCTCATGCCCTGGCTACAGGTTCTTAAGTGGAGAGGCCCAGATTGAACCATCCAGCACTGCCAGGCCTTTTCCACCCCTCCCTGTGTCTCTCTGCTCAGTGTCTATGAAGTGCTTCCACACTGAGCCCTTTCTTTGGCCGCCTCACTCACTGTACAGGATGCTCCTTGAGGGGTGTATTCAAGAGCATTTCTCAGTCCTCATCTGACTCGGTCCATCAGCAACCTCTGATATAGGGGAAGCCCTTTTCTCAGTGGCTTCAGTGCACCTCACTGTCACACTGCCCTCCCCCTACACTGACCACTCTTCTCCATCTCCTTTGCTGGTTTCTCTTCATTCCTGGGCTCCTGGAGGTTGAAGTGTCCCCAAACACAGTCCTTGTTCCCCTTTTATGTTCTCACTTGCTTTCTTGATGATCTCATTCAGTCTATAACTTTGAGTGCCATTATGTGCTGATGACTCTTTTTCCCCCCTTTTTAACAAATTGAGGTATAATTTTACATACAGTAAAATGTGAAAATATTATAGCTTTATGACTCTTCAGATATGATTACAAAAAGGTATGTAACCATCACCCCAATCAAGATATAGAACATTTCCATCGTTCTGGAAAGTTCCCTTGTGCTTCTACACAGTCAAGAGCACCCCTCCCATAGGGAACCCCTTTATAGTAGATGAGTTTTACCTGTCCTTGAATTTCTTATTTATACTCTTTTGAGTCTAATTTATTATAGAAAATTCCAAATATATAATTTGTTATACTGATAACTATTTTATTAAAACTTTCTTTAAAATTATAGATAATTTCAAACATATAGAAAAGTAGGAAGAATGCTATAATAAATGCTTACGAACCATCACTCTTCTCCCATCTGCTTTCCCCGCTTTCCAATAGACCATTTGGAAACAAATCCTAGGAATAACACTGTTTGAACTGTAAATATTTTAAAACATATTTTTAAAAGACTATGATTCTTTTTTCTTAAACATGATCACATACCATTATCACATCTAAAAAATGGCAATAGTTCCTTAATATCAAATATCTAGTCAGTGGTTTATTTGAATTGGGATCCAAATGATGTTCACACATAACATTTGGTTGACATATAGCTCTTTGGTCTCTTAATTTATACAAAACTCTGTCTTCTTTTATTTTATTGCAATTTTTAAAAATTTAATGTTTGGATAGAAAATTATTTTCTGAACATGCAAATGAAAGAAAACATCACACACTTAAAGTCAATTGATGAGAAACAAATTTAACACACAAAGATTAATATCCCTAATGCATAATGAACTCTTAAAAATGAATTAGAGGGTTGGCTCCGTGGCTCACTAGGGAGAGTGTGGCGCTGGGAGCGCTGAGGCCATGGGTTCCGATCCTATATAGGGATGGTCGGTGCGCTCACTGGCTGAGCGTGGTGAACTCTTAAAAATGAATTAGAGGGTTGGCCCCGTGGCTCACTAGGGAGAGTGTGGCGCTGGGAGGGCTGAGGCCATGGGTTCCGATCCTATATAGGGATGGTCGGTGCGCTCACTGGCTGAGCGTGGTGCAGACCACACTGTGCCGAGGGTTGCGATCCCCTTACTTTTTTTTCGGCGGTCAGAAAAAAAAAATGAATTAGAAAAATCTTAGCAGAAATTTGATGAAGGACATGAGCAGAGAAGCCACACACCCCAAAGATACACACATGGCCAATAAATGCATTCTGAGATGTTCTTGTGGGAAGGGGTGGTGGCTGCTGGCCCCTTCCTCAGGACCCTGGGTATGCTCCATTGCTTGCCTGGTTCATAACTTATTTGTCGAAGAAACTGGGTTGTTTGTGCTATGAGCTTCTCACATTCTGTATAATCCTGATTATACCCACTTAGTATCTTTTTTTTTTGGATGGCTACCCAGTATGTCCACTTATTATCTTTAAGTATGTCCTCTATCTCCTGTATTTCCTGCAGACTGGTTAAACAGATCTGAAAGCTTGATTGGAGCCAGTTTCCATTTTTTGGCAAGAATATTTTATAGCTGGTGTCTGACAGGGGCACATCATGTCCAGCTAGTGGTATTGTGATACTATTGATGATTATTGATTATTGCCTAGGATCAATATTTCATCAGGGGTGTAAGAAATGATGGTCATCGAATCCTATTATTTCTTCTTCATTTATTACAATACTTCTATAAGAGAAGCTTCCTCTTATCAAACATTTGATTACCTGGAAGTGCAATTTATAAAGGAAGGGCACTTTAAATGCTTAATTATTTTCTCTTACCAGTTTTTTAATAATGAATTTGTTCTTTAGTATCCTCAAAGGGACCAATGGTATTTTTTTAGTGTCATTATGAATGTATGGATTTTAAACATATTTTACGTTTATCAATCCGTTGTAGTTAGTATTCTTATTGAATGAATTGTCTCATTTGGCTGCTGCGAACCTCTTCCTGTTGTCTGAGCTGAGGACCCTTACATTTTTATCTTTATTTCAGACCTCTCCCCTGAACTTCAGACTTACATAACCAACTTCCTATCCAACACTGAGACAAGGCCTCTTAAACTTAATATTTTCTAAGTCAAACACCAGATCCTCAAATTCCTGGACCTGTGAACTTCCAAGTCTTACTCAATGGCAACTGCATCTTTCTACTTGTTCAGACCAAAATCTTTAAGTTGTCCTTGACTCTCCTTTTTTCTTTTTTCCAAAATATATCCACAATCAAATCATTTTTTTACCACTTTTACTGCTGCTGCCTTGGTCCAAACCTCCAGGATCTTTCACCTGAATTAAATCCATAATCTTCTAATAGGCCTCCTTGATTCCACCCTTTCTCCCCACAGTCTATTCTCAATAAACAGCCTGGGTAACACTGTTAAAATGTAAATGAGATCATGACACTATTCGATCAACACTGCCAAGGGCTCCCCGTCTCACTTGGAGCAAAAGCCAAAGTCCTTAATACGTCTAGGACTTCTGTTCCACCCAACTCCACCCCACCCCACCCCACTATCTTGGTCTCATGTGCCCCATTCCACCCCAACTTAACCCTTCCTCCCTCTACCACACCCTTCCCATCACACTGAAATCTTCTCCAGTCCACCTCATTCCAGCCCATTTCAATTCACCCACCACACCCCCCTCATTGATTCCATTCCATGCCCCCTCCCCTCCATCCACTCCACCACACTCTACTCCACCTCCCCCACCCAATCCCACTTCCCTATTCTACAAAACCCCCACATTCTACTTGATTAGGCCCCACCCCAACCCACTCTAGTCCACCCTACTTCATCCTTCGCCATGCCACTGCACCCGACCCACTCTACCCCAGCTACCCCACCTTGCCCCAATCTGCTATACCCCCACATTCTACTTGATTAGGCCCCACCCCAACCCACTCTAGTCCACCCTACTTCATCCCTTGCCATGCCACTGCACCCGACCCACTCTACCCCAGCTACCCCACCTTGCCCCAATCTGCTATACCCTCCTCACTGCACCCCACTCTCCCCACCACACCCCATGCACAGTGGCCTCCCTGGTGTTCCTTGAACACTCCTGGCATGTGCTCACTTCATGGCCTTTGTACTTGCTGTTTCCTCTTCCCACAGCTATCCTCACCACTCCCTCACCTCTTTCAGAGTCTTGCTCAAACTTTTCCTTTGCAATGAGGTTTTTCCATGCACCCTTTTAAAAATTGCAATCCTCCCACTCCAGAAGTCCGATTCCTCCTTTACTATTTTTCTCTATCACACTTACCACCATGTAACAGAGTATATATCTTATTTATTTATTTTCGTTTTATATTTATTTTGAATTTGGGTCACTGCTGTCTCTCCAGTGCTACATAGAGTCTGGCACACAGTATGTACTTAATACAATGTTGCTGAATGTTGGAATACAAGAAGGCATCTTGTTTCTCTGTCTATCCCCTGGTAGTTCCACCTGGTAGTCTCCACAAGGGCAGGGATTCATCTGTTTTGATTCCTACTGTATTCCCAGCTCCTATGCCTAGCATGTACTAGGTGCTTACTAAACATGTGCTGAATGACTCCCAGGGCTCAGCTTGGTGTGTAGCACATGGCAGGTGTCCTCAATGTGGGTTAGTTCTCTTTCCTTCTGCTTTCTTAAGTCCTTCATCTATATCCAAGGCAGAGGTCAGCCCCAGCCTTAGCAGTAAGAAAAATGTGGTGTAGGAGAGAGAGCACTGGATATGTGGTCAAAAGACCTCTCTGAGTTCAAGGTCTACCACTTACTGTGGGGTCTTGGGTAAGTCATTTAACTTCTCTAAGCCTCAGTTTTACCACTGCAAAATGGGATGATAATAATCTCCCAAGAACAACCTCACAAGTGTATTGAAAGAAAGAAAAGATGTGTGGATGTGCTTTGCAAACTTTAATTTCTACCCCTGCTCTTTGTACCCTCTCTACTCCCCACGTGGGCTCTTTTCTTCTCACTTTCCATCAGTGTGCAGACATTCCACACCTCCTCATTGTTTTGTTTAATTTCTACCCCTGCTCTTTGTACCCTCTCTACTCCCCATGTGGGCTCTTTTCTTCTCACTTTCCATCAGTGTGCAGACATTCCACACCTCCTCATTGTTTTAAAGATCTTTTCTAACGCCATATCTCACCACCTCACCCATAATCCTGTCCCTTTCACTTCCTGTCTCTTATTCCTCTCTTGCCACTCATCCTTAGACATGGGGCCAGAAGGCTGCACCCCCACAAATCTGCTTAATCAGATCTAACAGGTGCTTGTTAGTATCTATCTCTGCCATGCTTGACTCTGTTGACCAGTCCTTTGAGAAAATCTCTTTCCCTTTATTTCAATGATCACGGTCCCATGATTCTTCTATTTATTTATTTATTTTTGCTAGCTGGCCAGCCTGGGGATCTGAACCCCTGACCTTGGTGTTATAACAGTGTGCTCTTACCAACTGAGCTAACTGGTCACTCTTCTGTTTTTTAAAAGCTCCTTCCTGGATTTCTTTTCTGCTTATTGTTAAAATATTGGGGATTCCCCAATTTCTGCCCCTGGCTCCTCTTTTCATCCTGCACATTTGTCCTTGGCAACCTCTTTGTCCTCAAGGCTCCCGTGACTGTTTCTCCACTGATATCCTTCAGAACTGTGTCCAGCACTGATGCTCTTCTGAGCTGCAGACCACATAAAACTTGATGGCAGAATGCCATCTCGGGCTCGCTTAGGCAAATTCTAAGGGAAGACCCTGGCTCACCAGCCTAGGGAAGGGGAAGGACACAGCTGGACTTGGGGACAACTAGAATCAGGATATGAGCACTATCAGGACATTGCTTGGTCTTTCATCTTGGCTCCATTCTCTTAAACTGGCTTCTCCATGATTTTCTGGCAGCCCGTATCTCTAGGCTCACAATTTTCACAAAAAGGGAAGGACGAGGCTCCCTTACCTTGGTTAGAAAATCCTGGTGAAGAATGCAGATTGGATAGCCTTGGTTCAAGGGCCTGTCTCTTCATGAATTAACTTAGTCGGGTCAGCAGAATCTCACACGAAGATACTTGCTTCCATTCAGATCACTTATTTAGAACACTATCTGAACACAGAGGGACTACTGCTCCCAGCAGGAAGGCGCTCTGGGAAACGAAATGATAAATGTCCACTATAGAGCCGTATGCTTAATTTCCTACTAGGTATCCTATTGAAAACCCCTCCAAGCTCTATTCACCACCCTCACCACCTCCCTGAATGGCATCGTCATCTCAGTGCTCCCTAAACCAGAGGCTTAGGACTCATTGTACATGCCTCTTTCTCCCTCACATCTAGTGCTGGAATGGTCACCAAGTCCTACTGTTCTGTTTCTCACATGCTTCTTGACTCCTGTCCTTTCTCCTTCATCTCCACTGCTGCTTTCTTAGTTTTGAGTCCTCATCTCTTCATCCAAAATGATTGTCTCAGCTCCTAAATGGTCTCCTTGTCTCCAGACGTGCTCCCTGTGGCAGTCAGTGTCCACAGAAACAGGGCCCATAGAAAACACAATCTACTTTAGGACTTTGCAAAGATTCTTTCTGCTTTGAAATGATAAGATCTGGAGATCTAAGATTGGGATGTAGTCAAAGGAATGGCCCACCGAGCAGTTTATTTGCCTAAGTTCCTGTCTGGCCCTTAAGCTAAAGGAACAAAAGAGGTTTTTCATGCTTTGTATGGACAGCGAGATAGAACTCTGGGGCTGAAGTCCTGGCTAGTAAGAGATGCCATGTTTTCCTATTAGGTTACCTATTCATCTTATAGCATGATGGATAAGGTGAATTAGGACTCAACATCCATTTTGCCCTCCTTCTAGTGTCACTTTTTGTACTGTGGCCTCTCAAAAGGTAAAAATTACCTTTTCCAGATTCCCTTGCAACCAGGATTTTAGCTGTCTTTGGGGTTTGGTCAGATTTGTTCATGTTAGGCTGAGAAGAAGTGAGGGAAGGCGTGCTTCTTCTACTTCTGCTGGGAACCACTGTTGCAGAGGCTTGATTTATATTTCTGCAGCAGCACTGGCAGAGGCTCCACTGTCCATGAACCAGTATGATGGGCGTTGAGATACAGGGTGTTGGGCAGTGAGTCAGCTGTTGCAGATTACAATGGGCACAATGTGGCTGGACAGCTGGCAGCAATGGTGTAGCCTTCTGATGGTGGCAGTTTCCTGGTCACAGAAGCTTCCTGCCTATGGCCATAAAGATGGATTTGGAGCTGGTGGCTTCTAGATGGTAGAAAAAGCATCATCTCTCTTGGGGCTTTGGGAATTTTTTCCTGAAAATCCAACCTTGAACTTGTCCTCAGCACTCAATAATCTTCCTGTCCATTTAATTATCGTAATAAATTCCATTTCTGCCTCAACTAACTAGGAAGGATATTTTCTTCTGCAGCTGGACCTTGAACAGAAGAGGTGGCCACAGTAGTAATAATAACAACTAACATTAAGTGCTTACTCTGTGCTGTGTGTTTCAGGCACTTCATTTAGGAAGGATATTTTCTTCTGCAGCTGGACCTTGAACAGAAGAGGTGGCCACGGTAGTAATAATAACAACTAACATTAAGTGCTTACTCTGTGCTGTGTGTTTCAGGCACTTCATGTGAATTATTTCTTTATTCAATTCTCACAATAACCCTATGAGTTAAGTATGATATTAAGCCTTACTTTATAAGTGAGAAATCTGAGCCCCATGAGATTCAATAACTTGCCTGACATCATCAGATTTTAAAAAGTGGAAATAGGTACAAAATGCAGTTTTTTTTCTAGTGCCTGGGCTATTTAACCATTGGAGCATAAGACAGGTAGTCTGAGGATTCTGGAATTCCAGATCTCAGATAGTATCCCCCCCCACTTTTTTTTTTGAGGTCTAATTAATACAATCCAAAAAGGAAACAGAGACCTAGAGACACTGTGCATTTGGCCCAGGTTCATGTGGGCAGTAAGTGGCCAAGTAAGGATTCAAACACATCTCCTTGGCTTCAAAATCTATGCTATTGCTCAGTTCACTGTCTATTCTTGCTGCGCATGACAGCCCTTCAAATCTGAGAAGACAGCTCTCCTATCCCAGCCACCCTCCTCTGCAAGTTAACCTCGCTGATTACTTTCAGCCGCACCTCTGTGAGTCCTCTCTCTGCCCGGATCACCCTCCCCCAATTGGTGAATATCCCTCTTCAAGTCTGTCACCCAAGACAGGTCACAGAACTCTCTGTGTACTCTGACAAGCACAACAGAACCCCCAGCATGCAAGCTTTTCATTTTAGTAAGACTCTTGAAGCTAAGAGGAACAAATCTCTCTCCTTCTGCCACCTTCCCCCAAATGCCTTCCCCGGGGGACTCATTCATTTTGCCTTTAAGGAAGACGTGACTTATGTATTTCCACACAAATTAACAGCTTTTTTTGCTAGGCGATTCCAAGCAGGAGGATATGTTCCATCCCCCTTCTGCTCCAGAGCTGGAGTGGACTTTTGAGGAGTTATTTATGGGCAGAATGCTAATTACTTAACTACAAATATGTAAATACTTTGAGAATAAATTCATCACAATATATTAGGCATCACATTGTAATTAAGCCCAATTAGGTAT
>NW_007729198.1:141238-154314 GCF_000696425.1 Galeopterus variegatus
CCTTCTGCTCCAGAGCTGGAGTGGACTTTTGAGGAGTTATTTATGGGCAGAATGCTAATTAGTTAACTACAAATATGTAAATACTTTGAGAATAAATTCATCACAATATATTAGGCATCACATTGTAATTAAGCTCAATTAGGTATTATTAGCAGTATTAATGTCATGTTGCTCGTGCCTGTTTCTAATGAATATATTAACCCAGCCTTGCTGCCACCATCCATGTGGGTGCATTATGATGATGACGATAATAGACACATAATTAGAGCATTATTGCTTTGCTTGCAAATTGTGGAGAGAAATATGTCAACGTCTTTGGAATCTGAATAACTGGCTTGGACTGTTGATATGTTAGATGTGGCATCTCAGTTTGTAGCCCTTGATTGAGAGAGGTTTCTGGTTCTAGTTTTCTTTCATGGATTAGGTTAAGTTCAATGGAAATGAGGTGTGGAGCATGGAGAGACCAGGAAGATGCTTGGTTTGCTGGGGTGGTGAGTTTATTGTTCCAAATCACTGCAAAGGAGAAGAGGTAAGTTTAGACCATGGAAACAGGAGAAAGGCAGAAGGTGAGGCCAAGCACAAATTTGCAAGGAAGTCAGGGTCCAAGGAAGAGGGAAGCAAACAGCCATTGCTCCATCTGTCCTTACAATAACCCTATGGGGTAGGTGCTAGTACCCTGATTGTGCAAAGTAGGAAATGTCACAGAGATATTAACTAAGGTACCCAAGGTCACACAATAATGAGTGGCACAGTCAGAATTTGAACTCAGTGTGTCTGACAACAGTTTATAAAAGAGTGCAAGGCAGGGCACTCTGAAAATGTAAAGCCAAGCAGACCTAAGATGTGGCAAGTATTTGTTCACCGAACTTTTAGTGAGCACTTTCTGGGAATCCTTGCTCTGAGCAAGGTGATTTCAACAGACTCTTCAAACACACCTGTTCAAGATGCACAGCATCGGCTTCTAGAAGGATGAGAGAGAGATCAGAAGGGCCAATAGAGAAAAAAGAGAATAATACAGTTACATCTTTTACCTATGATTTGGGACTGGTTTGAGAGCACTTCGGTGTTATACAGCCAAATTTTGAGTATCAGCGGTGAGGTTGGTTGTTAATTTAAATTTGAATCAGAAGGGCCAATAGAGAAAAAAGAGAATAATACAGTTACATCTTTTACCTATGATTTGGAACTGGTTTGAGAGCACTTCGGTGTTATACAGCCAAATTTTGAGTATCAGCGGTGAGGTTGGTTGTTAATTTAAATTTGAAACAAATTAATGGAGCTGGAGAGTCCTGTGGTTTTATACTTGTCAGGTAGCAGAGCCAGGATTTGACCGCAGATGTATCTTACTCCAAATTTAAGGAATTTGTGGGAAGGCTGGAGGAGATGTTAAGATCTAGACGTCCCTGAGTTTTGATAAACATGGGGCTAGAAGCTGAGCCAGTAAAGGCAAACTCACCTGCCATTCTGCCAGAGTAAGCTCTTCGCACAGCTGACCTGACGTGCTCCTCTCATTTACATGGGGCCACAGGGGAGCGGAGAGCCCCTGAGCCCATGTGTCAGTTCTTAGGAACTAACCTTAACCCCTGTCTCCACAATACACTGCAATGTTCAAGCAATTACATTGTAGTTTCCCTACCACCCCTAGAGTCAGGGAGGTTGTGAACAATGTCCCTTTTTGAAGGATCAGAAAGATGGAATGACTTATCTTGCTGCTAATCACTACCACCCCTCATGCCACTTAAGCTAAACTTATTTCCACTTTCCAAGTAAATAACGCCCATCATGACATTGCATTTGCTGTTTCCTCTGTCTAGAATGATCTTGGCCCCAAAGAACATTCCCAGGATGAGTTAGTTAGTTCCTCCTCCAGCCCCCATAACGATTTGCTCTTGCTTCTGTTGTATTGCTGTGTGGTTATGTGCTCACTTGTCAATCTCCTTTAGTAGGCCTTGACTCCTAAACAGCGAATACTAGGCCTTAATCATCTCTGTCTCCCTGTATTATGCTGAATAAATGAATGAATGCATGCACACATGTATGCATAACTGAGGCTCAAACCCAGATCTCTTGGGTCCTTCTTGCCACGGGTCTTTGCACTGAAGAGGCACGTTTGCAAGGAGGAGGAAACTGTTGACCAAGGAGTGTAATTGGTGCTGAGATAATGGGTTTGTATAAAGCTCTAAGCCATCCTTTCTTTTTAACAGGAGAGATTTTGCAGGGAATTAAGTTCTCTTCCTGAGACTTCAGTTTTGCTGAAATAGCAATTCCTAATCAATTAGACTAAAGGGCTTTCTCTGAACATGCCAACTCTTGAGTTTTTTATTTTGTGGCAAAGCTGTGAGAGAGGGCAAAGGAGCAAGGAAGAGACAGAGGGTCTCATGCACACAGGAGAGTTGCAGAATTGCACAGTGCCATGGTGGTGGGAGTGGGGGTGGGGGTCTGGGAGGGTGGCCACAGCTGAGCTCAATATTATTTCACTATTCCCAAAGAAGAGAGTCTTCCCCTGTAACAGAATGCAGAGCCACCTAGTGTTTCCAGATGGGGTCCAGCCCTGAGAAGAGCAAGAGCAAGGGTTAAAGTGATTGTGATAGCTTCATGGTGGGAGGGAATCCAGCAACGAACACTCTTCTCCCATTTTACAGTTAAGGAAATGGAGGCTAACGAGGCAGAGCAATTCCTCCAAGGGCACAGTGAGTCAATGTCAGGGCAGGACTTGTCCATCCTTTGCTGCACTCCCTGCAGCATTCACCCGCACCCAGGCCACTGCACAAAGTGGCATCTGTGGCTCTTACCTGCCCAGGGTCCATTTTCTTTCTTCTAGTAGCAACACCTCAATTGATTCTTCTATGGGGAATTGACTCCTGCATTGGATATTATCTTGCTGGGTCTGTCAATCAAATGCCTTCCCAAGCACTCCAAGCCATGAGGCCCACTAGTAAGCCAAGCTAGGCAACCAGGTTCTCTTCCCCTGGAATTTGGAGTGTTGTGATAGAGAGACTGAAAGTCACTAGAGATCATGCCTCCATTAGTCAGGAGCTTCTTTGCATCCTGCTCCCTAGGTCCTGCTCCAGGTTCTTCCCCAGGCCTGCTGCTTCAGCTTTTCCTCAGAGCCTGTGGGTGTTCTCATGTCCTTCTTCACTTGGTCAGGATAACTAGAATTGATTTTTACTGTTTATGACAAAAGAACCCTAAGTGGTCCACTCTTCCAATCAGTATCCTTAAGAACAGCCAGAGGTGAGAACAGGAAGGAGTGTAACGCCTCCCATGTGGGTAGCCCTTTCCTAGTGTTGTCCGATAGATATAACAGGTCAATAGGATATTTTAATTTTACTAGTAGCTACATTAAAAAAGTGAAAAGAAACAGTGACATTTACTTTAAAAATACATGGTATTTAACCAGTACATCCAAAAAGACTATAATTTCAACATGCATCCGGTATAAAAATTATTGAGATACCTTACACTCTTTTTTAATATTGTATTTGAGATCCTGCATGTATTCTACACTTTTACATTTCAATTTGGATTCTACATTTTCATCAGAAATACTTAATATCTATCAAGATTTCATAAAATAGAGACAGTTGAAAAAGTAGATTCACACACCCAAATTATGACTACTTGGAAGTTTTCCAATACCTGGATTGAGTATTAGTTTTTAAATTTAAATTCAGCTTAACTAAAATTAAATTAAATTAAAGATTTAGTTTCTCAGTTGCATTAGTCATGTTTCAAGTGCTCATAGCCACCCGTAGTTGGTGGCTACTGTACTGGACAGTATAGCTTTTTACAATTACTACTCTCTTATCACATCCTGTAAGTCTTGTAAGCCTCCCAACTGTGAGGGAGGAATTATAATTATTAATACTATAATCATCACCATTACCAGTAGCATTATTACACCCATTCTCCAGATGGAAAAATGGAGGTTCAAAGAGATTAAATGACCTTCTTCAGGGTAGCACAGCTGGGAAAGGATAGGTTCAGAGCTGGAACCCAGGTCTGTGTGACTAGCAGTGCCAGACTAGGGTCTCTGGGGTCATCCATGTAGGAATGGCCTTGGGCCAGAGTACAACTAAGGCTCTGACATGAACGAGCTGTGTGACCTGGAATGTGCTGCTTGTCTTCTCTGAGATGCATTTCCCTGCCTGTAAAACAAGAAGGTGGGATTGTGTTCTCTTTGTTGCTTCAGCTTCTACCTCTCTAAGGGGATATGGGTGGGAAACAGAATGTTATGGAAGCTATTGTTTATTGAAGCTCACCACGTGCCACAAAAGCACTTGTGTTGCCTCATTTAGTCATCACAGTAACACTATGAGGAGGGGTCTAATTATTGCTCCATTTAATGTACTTAGGAACTGAAGCAGAGTTACTCACTCAGATTCAGCATCCGGTTTTGGTGGCAGAGCTGAGGTTAGAAGCCAGGCAGTCTGGCTGCTGAGGTGGGTGCTGTATCAGCAGGCACCCGGCCTCTGAAATGGAGACTCAATGAGGGCAGGAGTTCTGCTCTTTTCACCTGTGCTCTAGTGCTGACATGCAACTGACAATCACTGTCAAACGAATAAGCAAAGGCACAGGGCAGGAGGAAGAGCAAATGCAATGTTGTATAAATTTAGTTCTCAAAGCTTTTCATCTCTAGAGTATTTCACAAGTGCATGTAGGTATTTGGTATTCTAAATTAAAAAATTCACAAATGCATTCATATTTTTGGATGAATTAGAGATATGATTTCTGTGTCTGCTTTATTCTTTTTTGCCTCCTTTGTAGCACATGCATATGGCTCTGAAAAAGCCCAGTGGAGCCTGTACCTAAGTGGAAATGGATTTCTTTTCTTTTACTAAAACCTAGATAATGAAAATCATAAAATTGTGATGTCAAGTGTCTTAGTCTGCTCGAGTTGCCATGTCAAAATACCACAGACTGGGTGGCTTAAAAACAGAATTTCATTTCTCACAGCTCTGGAGGCTGGAACTGTGTGATCAGGTGCCAGCATGGCCAGGTTCTGGTGAGGGCCCTCTTCCTGGCTTGCAGACAGCAGCCGTCTTACTTTGTTCTCACATGGCCTTTCCTTGGTGCATGCATGAGGGGGAGTGGGGGAGGGATATTGCTTCCTCCTCTTATATGGCCATTAATCCTATCACAAAGGCTCCACCTTCATGATCTAAACTAACTCTTACCACCCAGCATGGCCAGGTTCTGGTGAGGGCCCTCTTCCTGGCTTGCAGACAGCAGCCGTCTTACTTGGTTCTCACATGGCCTTTCCTTGGTGCATGCATGAGGGGGAGTGGGGCAGAGATATTGCTTCCTCCTCTTATATGGCCATTAATCCTATCACAAAGGCTCCACCTTCATGATCTAAACTAACTCTTACCACCTTCCAAAAACCCCATCACCAAGTATATCACATAGGGGTTAGGGCTTCAACATATACATTTTGGGGGCATACAAACATTCAGTCCATAACACCAAGTATTACAACCCATGCAACCTCATGACAAATTTATTGTTACCTGTATATTTTTTGTTATTAGCATTTTCTATTTTTCAAACACCTCTTTCCTTAGCCTAGATCTCTGGCCATAAATAGCTAAGTATTTTACCATGTTATGGAACAATACTAAACTTAAAACTGAAAGACCTTTTCTTTCTTTTTCTTTGCCATACACTTACTGGAGGACCTTAGATAAGTTTTTTTGCTTTTCTGGTTTCCTTTTTTTTTCTTAAATCATACTTAAAACTAAAGAAAGGTAAAAAAGTCCTCTAAATCTGTGACCATCTATAATTCTAGGTTTCTCTTCATACCTCGTCATAGAAATAAAACATTATTGCCTTCATATGATTCTTTGAATGATTTTTATTCATGCATTCATTTATTCATTCATTCATTCATTCATTCAGGAAACATGGAACACATACTGTATGCCAGGCATCATTCTAAGCATTGGGATATAGAAACAAAAACCAAACGAAACACAGTCCTTGCCCTTGAGTTGCCCTCAGTCTAGTTGGAGAGACTGAGAAGAAAACAAACAGTTACGGCACGTGAAACCGAGTTATATGCTGGAATATATGTGAGTTCTCTGCTAGAAGATGCTGACAGAGCTCATGTCAGCGGGACCTAATCTGTGCGGGGGTCAGAGAAGCCCCCAACGGGATGAGGGGTGTAGCTGCTCCTGAAGGATGAGTGTGTGTTAGGTAAAGATGTGAGGGCAAGGCGTTGCGGGCCGAAGATACTGTACACAAATACTGTGTGGACAAGAGATTCAGAATCCTCTCAGAGAAGCCCCCAACGGGATGAGGGGTGTAGCTGCTCCTGAAGGATGAGTGTGTGTTAGGTGAAGATGTGAGGGCAAGGCGTTGCGGGCCGAAGATACTGTACACAAATACTGTGTGGACAAGAGATTCAGAATCCTCATGAACAGTTCAGAATGGCTGGAATGCTGGGGTGAGGAGGTGAGGCTAGGGAGGAGAGCAGAGGTGATTGTCAAGGTCCCCATGTACTGTGCAAAGTGTTCGGACTCAGCAGCCACTGAAAAGACTTAAGACAGGGAAGTGGCATGGTTAGATTTGCATCCTGGAATCATTCCCTCACCTACACTGTGGAGTGTAACCCAGAGGGCACCTCTGGAAGCAAAAAGACCAGAAGGAAATTTGTGAAAATAATGGAGGGCAGAGATGGCAGATTCTGAAGCAGGAAAGAAGCAGTGGAGTTGGAGAGGACGTCTATGGGATGTAGGCATGAGGGCTATTGAAGTTGCAGATTGGGCACTTGGTAGACAGTGGTATTTTCCATGATGATGGTGAATGTAATATAGAGGTCCTGTAATTCTGCATCATTGAGGGAATGGGTTCTTAGCAGCTCTGACTCTGTTCTGTTTGGGGGGCGTTTCCATTCCATTTAGTTTCAGAATATGTTCTATATTAAATACCATCAGTATAATTACAGAATATGATACACTGTAATTATGCTCTATAATTACATTTTCTTCCATTAGCAGCCTGGCATTCCTGCTCAATGCAGGCCCCCAGCACCCTGGACTGTTAGCATGGTCAGGGCTGTGTGGGCCGCCTGGAACAGACATGGTTCTGTCTTTCCCAGCCGTTGTCAAATGATACGGTGAGAGTGGTAGGGAGGCAGTGCAGCTCAATGGTTAAGAACATGGACTTTGAAAGCAGAACCCAAGTGTGAATGATGACATTGCCACTTATTAGATATGGGGGCTTAAGCAAGCTACTTAATGTTTCTGTGCCTCAGTTTCTCTGTTTTTAGAAAGAGGATAATAGAGCCTACTTCATGGAGTTATTTTAAAGAATAAATAAGATAATGGGTGCTAATAACCTAGAACGATGCCTACCAAATTTAAACCCCCAATAAAAGATTATACTGATATGCAGGAATAACAAAAGGGGAACCCTGTGCATCTTCAGATTCCCAGACTAACATCTTGCCTCCACTGACATGGGAGAGACACTAATATGCCAAGTGCTAAGCTATCAGCAATGATATTGTCAGAGATTCATAGAATGTTCCTAAAACCCACCAGTGCTCTGCTTCCTGCCCTAATTTTGTAAATGAGTACATGGAGGTCCAGAGAGGATCACCAACTTGTCCTATAGATCATTGCTCTCAGAGATGTCTTGAACTCAGAAGTCCAGGACTCCTTACCCCTTGGCCAGTGCTAGGAACCGAAGCTTTAACTTTTTACAGAGCATGTAACATTCATTCTCTTATTCCATCTCAAAATGACTTTAATAAATATTATCCCTATTTTATAGGCAAAGTAAAGAAGTGTAGAAACTGAGTCTAGGGGAGATAGGTGGTTTTTCCAAGGATACTCACTTAAGAAATACTAAACATGGGGTCTGAATCTTCCTGCACAATGCTCTTCTTTTATATTCCTTTTCTTTTATTCCACAAACATTTATGAAGCAACTGCTTGGTAGTGGGCACTGTAATGCACACCATGGGGGATACAAAGCTGCCTGCCCATGAGGAATTTTCTTCTCAGATGCTAGATAAGATGGACCAAATTCTAACCTGGAAGGTAGGATGTGATAAATGCCATTCGTCTACTGCAAACCTGATTGTCCATGAGTAAAAAGAATGTGTTGCAGAGGTGGGTGAGAGGTGTGGGAACATTGCTTTTGGCTGAGATGATCATGGAAAAGTTGCTAATTGTGCTAAGCCATGACAGGTGACGAAGGGGCCAGAAGGTAATTAGTCAGAACCCTTTTTGGTTTGAAGTGACAAAAACCTAATTCAAAGCAGTTTAAGAAAAAACAAAAAATCTTATTGGCTCATGTAACTGAGAAGTCCAGGAATGAATGCAGCTGTTCTAGGCAGATCTCCATACAGGGGCTCAGGTATTAGTATCATGCCTCCGTCTTTCTTGCCATCTTATGGGCTCTGCTTTTTCTTACTCGGTGTTATTCCTCAGAATGATTTCTTTGTGGGGCAGGAAAAATGGTCTGGCAGCCCCAAGCTCATGTCTTCCTGGCTGAGCGACACCAAGGATATGTTAGCTCCAATGGAAATGCCAAGGAAGGACTCTGGATGGCTCTGCGTGGGCTATGTGTCCATCCCTGAACCCATCACCGTGGCCAGAGAAAGGGTTATCCTTTGTGCAACACAGCATGGAGTGGGTTAGATAAGGTGGGCACATGAAATGGGTGCCCTGTATTCTATTACCAAAAGATGATATGAAGGAGTCCTGAGAAAATCCAAATGCCAAGTGCCCACTCTAGGAAACATTTCTTGGAGGAGAAATTAGATAAGGTGGGCACATGAAATGGGTGCCCTGTATTCTATTACCAAAAGATGATATGAAGGGGTCCTGAGAAAATCCAAATGCCAAGTGCCCACTCTAGGAAACATTTCTTGGAGGAGAAATAGCATAAGTAAAGGCCTGGATGTGGGAAAGTATAATTCTTATTGGCAGACAGGTGAATAGTACAGAATTGAGAGATAAATCTGCAAAAGTAAGTTAAGGCCAAATTGCAGAAGTCATTAAGTACCATCGGGGAGTCCAGACAGAAAGGATTTTCCTGTAATAGAGCTCTCTGAAGAGGAAGTGGCTAGCTTACATCCCTCCCTTGCTCCAGCTATGCTGAACTCTCATAATTCTTTGAACACTCCATGCTTCCTCTTTATTTCAGGACAGTGCCTGCAGTTCTGTTTCCCTTTTCTGAAATAGTTCTTCCCTCTTTGCTTGGACAACTCCTGTTTGGCTGTAATGTCTCACTTAGAGGTCACTGCCTCCAGGAAGCCTTCCCTGACCACCACCCCAAATGGAGTTGCTGCTCCCACAATGTTCTGTATGAATACTTCATTGTACTGTAGGTGCCTGTTTACTTGTCTATATCACTAGCTCCCATGTATTCAATGCTTACAATGTGCCAGCTTGACAGCATTCTTATCTCCATTTTCTATATGGGGAAATTGACCCAATGAGAAGTTAAGTACTTGCCCAAGGTGATGCAGCAACCAGATGATAGAGCTGAAATTTGAACTTAGGCAGTGATTTCAGAATTTTCTCTTAACTACTGTTTGAGTGTGTGTTGTTCAGGATTGTATTCTTAGGCTTAACGTCATGGCTGTCCAGTAAATAACTGTTGTTCAGATAAAATAAGGTAAGTGAATGAAAGAATGAATGGAAGAAGAAAGGGTAATTCGAGTCACACCACTGGAGTTATTCAAGCAGAGGCCTGAAGGATATTGGTGTGATAGAGTACATTATTGCATAGTTTAGAGTATTGGATTAGATGGTCTCTAAGTTTCCTACCAACTCTGTAATTTTTCCCTTTAAGCAAAAGAGAGATTGATGCTTTTAAGCAAAACAGAGACTCAGTCAAACTTGTCCTTGGGTAAATAACTCTGGAAGTACCACATAAGGTGGGTTAAACAGGATTGCAAATGTTTGGCTAACAGGTATACCACCTCAATCTACAGGTGGCTGTGGGATTGGGAAGGAAGACCAGACAATTACCTTTTAAACCTTGGGATATAATTGAGAAGTTCAGCCCTTCCAACCTGGGTTACTTCTGAGCTCAGGAATAGAATTGAGGTCATACAGTAATTAGGGGAGCATCATGGTGTGTTGCAAAAAGACTGGGACTTGGAATCATAAGAAGTGAGCTTGAATCCTGCCTCTATTAGGAGCTTCAGTTTCTGCATCTGGAAAATGGGATGAGTAACCCCTGCTCAGCTTATTTCCAGCCTCCTCATGAGGGTGAGATGACATCTGAGGATACTAAAGCTCAGTGTGTGTGGAGGAACTGCATGCATTAGGTGTTAGAGGTAATCAGTTCAGCTCCCTCCCCTGCCTTTCCTGAATCCACAAGAGACAGGGAGGGAAAAGACAAAAGAAAGGGCCACATGGGAAAGAAGGAGAAATTCCCCAGAATCATAAATTCTATCTTAGGTATTTAACAGACTGTAAAATTGTTATCCAAAGACTGGAAGTGATTTATTGAAAAATAAAAACTTCCCCTCCACTGCAGAAAGCATCCTTAAAGATCTTACATGTGATTTCATAAAACTGCAGTACCTTTTCTATTCCTTCACGGGGCCGGGTGGGCCCAGAGCCCAGCATGCTGATGAAGTGGGGAGGGGGAGGACAGCTGAGGCTTAGAAGTAGAAAAATCCAATTACTCTTGTTCTGGGATAAAGGAATTCTGGGGATTCAAAATCACTGGAACATAATTGGAATTCTAATAAAACGTGTTTTTTGGGAGGGTGGTGTGGGATGGAGGTAGTGTGTGGGGAAGTACAGGTTTCCAAGCCAAGCCAGCTGTGAACAGCTCCAAAAGACTTTGTCATCAAACTGGTATTTTGCTGCCTGGAATTTTCCACAGCATGAGTTTGTTTGTGGCCAGCTGGAGGTAAAACTGGGAAGGAAGTAAAGTGTCAAAGCTTCCAGGTACTTTGTCTGAACAGGACACTCAGTGAGGGTTGCCAAAATCCTGGCCAGTGGCCAGTGTCCCTGGCCTCCATGTCTGTCCTTTAAAACTGAGAACCTTTGAATGCAAGGTCTGGAAGGAATCTTAATGGTCTTATAATCCCATGAAATGCAAATGAAGTATAGAGAGGAGACGGATGGTCCTAAGGCCAGGTGACTAGGAATAGAATCATGGGATCTTGCATCCAGAAACTTTGAAGTCATCCATGTAAAAATCCCTCACTTCACAGAAATCTCTATGTTATCCCAGAGGAATGATCGGTCGTCCAACATCCTTTAGAATGCCTGTAGCTGCAGAATGCTCACCATCTCACAAGACAGCCCCTCGCGCTGTCAGACAGCCATGCTGATTGGCACGTTCTTGACATAGAGCTGGAAATGGTCTCTTTCTGCATAACATCAAGGAAGAATGGCCATAGTGGGAAGAACCAGGGTCCTGGTTTTGGTTTTTATGGGGCGGGGAGGGCAGGTTAGAGCAGAGATACTCCATCACCTTGTGCAGATCACTACACCTCTCTGATGCTCAATTTTCTCATCTGTACAAAGAGGATTATGATAGTAAATGCCTCCCAGGAGTGTTGTGAGAATACAGTGAGAATTCTTCAGAAGCATTTTACTTAAAACAGACCAAATGCTCAACAAATGCTATTATTTTTATGATAATATAAAATGAGGATACACTTCTTAGAGTTTTTGTAGGTATCATATGAGTTACTTCATGGGAAGCACCGAGGAGATGCTTCATGCCGAGGAGTTAGCTGAGAAATATGCTTCCTTTCTTAGCACTGTTGATCTTTACACGTGATTACCTCCATGGGAGTCTTATCTCCCTTATTAAACTTTAAGCTTCCTGAAGACAGGCTTTGTGTCTAATTCATCACTGTGTTCATCCCAGATCTTGGCTTTTTGTGGGACTTCTAAGTGTGTTGAAAGGATGCTGGAAGCTCATGCTGGAAGCTCTTTGGTCCCTAAGGTCGCCTTCAACATAGCAGAGTTCAGCAGCCCTGCAGGAACTGAGTCTACCTGTGTAGGACCAAAAGCAACACTTCCCCAAAGCCCCTCTCCTCCTTCTCAAGTGTCCACTCCTCCCATCCTCTAGAGCCAAAATTCTTAAATATCTAGTTTATTTTATGTACTTTTCTTTTTTTCCCCTGCCCTCACTTCTCAATATAATACACAGTGACACCCTCTGATGGAGTTTGGATGTGTTGTCCCCTATAAAACTCATGTGGAAATTTGATCTCTAATGTGGCAGTGTTGGAAACTGATTGAGTCATGCGGGTGGATCCCTCATGAATGGATTAATGCTCTCCCTGGGAAAGGGAGGATTAACAAGTAATAACTCATGTGGAAATTTGATCTCCAATGTGGCAGTGTTGGAAACTGATTGAGTCATGCGGGTGGATCCCTCATGAGTGGATTAATGCTCTCCCTGGGGGAGGGAGGATTAACAAGTAAGTTCTCCCTCTATTAGTTTCTGCAAGAGCTGGTTGTTTATAGGACCCTGGAACCTCCTCTCTCTTTCTCTTGCTTCCTCTCAACATGTGATCTGCTTGTACCTGCCAGCTGCCTGCCACTTTCCACCATGAATAGAAGTAGCCTGAGGCCCGTGCCAGATGCAGCTGTCCCAGAATCATAAACCAAAGAAACCTCTGTTCTTTATAAATTACCCAGTCTCAGGTAATTCTGTTATAGCAAGACAAAATGGACTAATACAGAAAGTTGGTACCAGAAGTGGGTGTTCCTGTACAGATACCTGAAAATTGTGGATGCAGCTTTGGAACTGGGTAATTGGCAAAAGTTGGAGGAGTTTGAAGGGCTTAGAAGAAGACAAAAAGATGAGGGAAAGTTTGGAAGATTTTAGAGATTGATTAAATGGTTGTGACCAGATTGTTGATAGAAATGTGGACAGTAAAGACCATGAGAATGATGAGGTCTCAGATAGAAATGAGGAACTTATCAGGAATTGGACAAAAGATAACCCTTGCTACACCCTTGCAAGGAATTTGGCTGCACTGTGTCCATGCCCTTGGACTTTGTGGAATGTGGGACTTAAGAGTTGTGAACCAGAAGTTTTGGCAGAAGAAATTTCCAAGCAGCAAAGCATTAAAGAAGCTG
>NW_007729198.1:155119-158918 GCF_000696425.1 Galeopterus variegatus
TCTGGAAGTGTGCCCCACCCATCACAGGCCCTGAGGACTAGAAGGACTGAGTTGTCCCAGAAGATATACCTAGGATGCAGCTGCACTCAAGAATCAGCTCCCAGCATCCCAGCTGCTCTAGCTGGAGCAGCCCCAAGTGCAGTTTGCAAAGCAGCTCTAGAAAGTAGAAGCCTGAAATCCCAGTGGCATCCACATTGCATTAAGTCTGAAGGCCAGCAGGACATGAGAGCAGTGAAGGTGTGGCAGCCTCCACCCAGATTTCAGAGGATGTATGGAAAAGCCTGGAGGCCCAGGCAGAGACCTGCTGCAGGGGTGGAGCCACCACAGAGGCCATTTGCTAGAGCAATGCTGAGCAGGGAAGTGGGGTCAGGCCCCCCACATGGAGACCCCAGCAGGGAAACGTCTAGTAGAGCCAAGGCAGAAGGGCTGCCGCCAGGACCTCAGAACTGCAGGGCCACTGGTAACGTGCAACACAGGCCTGGAAAAGCTGCAGGCACCAGTGCAGCCCACTGTGCTGTGCTTGGCAGAGCTGTGGGGGTTTGGCTGCCCGATGCTTTGGGGGCCCAGATGGCCATTGTGCCCAGGATGCTGGACTTGGAATTAAAGAAGATTATTTTGGAGCTTAAAGACATAATGTATGCCCTGCTGGGTTTCAGACTTGTTTGGGGCCTGTTTCTCCTTTCTTCTGGCCTATTCCTTCCTTTTGCAATGGGAATGTATGCCCAATGTCTTTTCCACCATTGTATCTTGGCAGTAGATAAATTTGTCTTTGATTTTTACAGGTTCACAGCTGGAAGGCATTTAGCTTTTGGTCTCAGACGAGACTTCGGACTTTGGACTTGGGACTTTTAAGTTGGTGCTGGAGCAAGTTAAGACTTTTGGCACTGTTGGGATGGAATAATTGTATTTTGTACGTGAGAGTGACATGAGTTTTGGGGGGCCAGGGGTGGAATGATGGAGTTTGGATGTGTTGTCCCATGGAAATTTGATCCCCAATGTGGCAGTGTTGGAAACTGATTGAGTCATGGGGGGTGGATCCCTCATGAATGGATTAATGCTCTCCCTTAGGGAGAGGGGATTAATGAGTGAGTTCTCGCTCTATTAGTTCCTGTGAGAGCTGCTTATTTATAGGACCCTGGCACCTCCTCTCTCTCTCTCTCTCTCTCTCTCTCGGTCTCTCTCTCTCTCTCTCGCTTCGTCTCGCCATGTGATCTGCTTGTACCTGCCGGCTGCCTGACACTTTCCACCATGAGTAGAAGCAGCCTGAGGCCTGTGCCAGATAGATAGAGTGTTCAGGGAAGGCTTCTGTTGTTGAGGAAGTACCAGTTGAGTTGAGACTTGAGTAAGGATTTACTTACGTGAAGATCTGGGGGATGAACAATCCAAACAAAGAGAAGAGCAAGTGCAAAGGTCCTGAGGTAGGGATCAGCCACTCTGTTAGGTGATTGGGTGTCAAACTTGAACATGTATCTGAATTACCTGGAGGGTTTGTTAAACCACAGAGTGGTGGCCCTTCCTCTGGAGTTTCTGTTCAGTACGTCTGGGATGCAGCAGGAGAATTTGCAAGTCTAACTAGTTTCAGGTAACTCTGATGCTGCTGGTCCAAGGACCACCCTTTGAGAACCACCATGTTAAAGAAACAGAAAGTCATTGTGGTTGGAATGGAGTAAGTGAGGGGATGAGTGGTAGGAACAGAGACTGAGAAGCAGTGGGAGCCAGATCTTGTAAGGCTTTGTAAGATACACTATGGAGTTAGGATTTTCTTTGAAGAGTGATGCAAAGCCATAGGTTTTTGGAAAAGTTTTTAGTAGGAAACTGACTTGATCTTTAAACATTACTCTGGCTGCTGCATAGAGAGTGCATTTCAGGGGACAAGACCACTCTTGTCCCCAAGGAGTTCTGATAGGAGGCTCTTGCAGGGAAACAAGTGAGAAATGACAGTGTCTTGACCCAGGATAGGTGCATGACAGGAGGTTGGAGGGAGAGCTGACTGGACTTGGAGTGGAACGGTTTCTCAAGCTCAGCACTATTGACATTGAAGCTGGAAAATTTTTTATTATGGGGGCTGTCCAGTGCATTGTAGGTACTTAGCAGTATCCCTGGCCTCTACCAGCTCAATGCCAGTAACAGTCCTTTCCAGATGTGACATCCCCAAATACTTTCAGACATTGCCAAATATCCCCTGGGGGAGGAGGACAAAATCATTCCTGGTTGAGAACCCTTGGTACTGGGGATTCATTTATCTTTCTCTCATTTATTCAACAAATATCCATCAAGACTAACAAATATCTACAGGCTGAGATTGTAGCAAGTGTCGGGATATGGCTATGAGCAGAACAGACCAGGTCCCTATTATCATGGAGTTTGCAATTCTAGCAGAGGCAGAAGAGAGGTGGAAGGTGACTGAAGACCTCGGGGCTGCTGGGGTGTTTGAGCACTAACCATTCTCTGAGATCAGCAGCACAGAAATCTAACAAAGATGCAAGGCTCCCTGGAGGGTGGAGCCAGGGAGAAGACAAAAACAAAATCCTCTTCAGTAGGGAGGGGATGAGGAGAAGTGGGGAGGGAAGAAGAGGGGGAAGACTGGAACACTTACCCAATAATCATTTCGTCATATAGGCATGAATGAATTTTTGGAGACCAGAAATATACATTAACACTAGGTCAACATGTCACATCTCTATTTCTCTGCTACTGGCAGTGATAACATTAGCACACCCGTCCTATGTCAGCCACTCTCACTGACATTCTAGATGGCCATCAGGTAGGTACTATATGATCATTTTTCTCCAGCTGAGAAAATAGGACCAAAGAGGCTAAGCAACATGTTCAAGGTTGCACAACCTGTAAGGAGCATGGTCAGTCTGCCCACTCCCAAATCTGTGGTATTTCCATTAAACTTGGCCCCNGTTTCTCTTCTGCTTATCCACTAACCAGATTTTCCACTTACTTATTCATTCACTTAATAAATATTTTGACAGACACTGCTCTGGGCACTAAGGATAGAGCAATGAATAAGACAGACAAGGTCCCCACTCTCCAATGAAGCTTATGTTGTAGTGGAGGAGGGAGAAAATAAATACAAATAAATGACTTTATATAATAAAAGAACACCCGTAATGAAGTAATATGATATTAACTTGGGTCAGAGGACAACTCTAGATAGAGTGTTCAGGGAAGGCTTCTGTTGTTGAGGAAGTACCAGTTGAGTTGAGACTTGAGTAAGGATTTACTTACGTGAAGATCTGGGGGATGAACAATCCAAACAAAGAGAAGAGCAAGTGCAAAGGTCCTGAGGTAGGGATCAGCCACTCTGTTAGGTGATTGGGTGTCAAACTTGAACATGTATCTGAATTACCTGGAGGGTTTGTTAAACCACAGAGTGGTGGCCCTTCCTCTGGAGTTTCTGTTCAGTACGTCTGGGATGCAGCAGGAGAATTTGCAAGTCTAACTAGTTTCAGGTAACTCTGATGCTGCTGGTCCAAGGACCACCCTTTGAGAACCACCATGTTAAAGAAACAGAAAGTCATTGTGGTTGGAATGGAGTAAGTGAGGGGATGAGTGGTAGGAACAGAGACTGAGAAGCAGTGGGAGCCAGATCTTGTAAGGCTTTGTAAGATACACTATGGAGTTAGGATTTTCTTTGAAGAGTGATGCAAAGCCATAGGTTTTTGGAAAAGTTTTTAGTAGGAAACTGACTTGATCTTTAAACATTACTCTGGCTGCTGCATAGAGAGTGCATTTCAGGGGACAAGACCACTCTTGTCCCCAAGGAGTTCTGATAGGAGGCTCTTGCAGG
>NW_007729198.1:159899-166405 GCF_000696425.1 Galeopterus variegatus
TACTGGGGATTCATTTATCTTTCTCTCATTTATTCAACAAATATCCATCAAGACTAACAAACATCTACAGGCTGAGATTGTAGCAGGTGTCGGGATATGGCTGTGAGCAGAACAGACCAGGTCCCTATTATCATGGAGTTTGCAATTCTAGCAGAGGCAGAAGAGAGGTGGAAGGTGACTGAAGACCTCGGGGCTGCTGGGGTGTTTGAGCACTAACCATTCTCTGAGATCAGCAGCACAGAAATCTAACAAAGATGCAAGGCTCCCTGGAGGGTGGAGCCAGGGAGAAGACAAAAACAAAATCCTCTTCAGCAGGGAGGGGATGAGGAGAAGTGGGGAGGGAAGAAGAGGGGGAAGACTGGAACACTTACCCAATAATCATTTCATCATACAGGCATGAATGAATTTTTGGAGACCAGAAATATATATTAACACTAGGTCAACATGTCACATCTCTATTTCTCTGCTACTGGCAGTGATAACATTAGCACACCCGTCCTATGTCAGCCACTCTCACTGACATTCTAGATGGCCATCAGGTAGGTACTATATGATCATTTTTCTCCAGCTGAGAAAATGGGACCAAAGAGGCTAAGCAACATGTTCAAGGTTGCACAACCTATAAGGAGCATGGTCAGTCTGCCCACTCCCAAATCTGTGGTATTTCCATTAAACTTGGCCCCTAAGACTCATTCTTTGCTGCAGCTTCATCAGGATAGGAGGGAGAGGTCGGTGAGATGGTGGTGGGAGGAGGGATTATACTATCTATCTTTCATAATTATCTTGGAGCAGAGAGTCAGAGGGAACCAGAGCAGGTAGCAGAGGAGCTGACCTTGAAGGCCACGTCTCCTGAAGAGCCCAGGGCCAATAGGCCATTGTTGTTGGTGGCATATATTTCTAGTGCAATTATCCCATGTTCCCCTTACAACTCTCTCAGAAGTTGCTTCTGTGATCATTAAAACTGGCTCTGGGCTGTGGCTTTGAAAGCAGTCAGAACTGCCCAGGGGGGGATGGTGTCCTTGTTAAGCAGGGACTGCCTTCCAGGGACTTCAGCAGGATTTCTGCCTTGTTACAAATTGAGGGAGATGTGATCAGGCCATGCCAATTACAGGTGGCTGCCTCTCAAAACAGGTTGTTCCCTTTTGCTTTCGAAGATTTTAAGATTTCTGGCTCTGTTTCAACTCAAAGGCAATCCTGCGTCTCATATGGTCTGTCTGGGGCCTGAGGGTCATGAGAGCAGGAACTGAGAGGGGAGAAAAGAGGGAGCTGACATTGTAGGTGGGTCACTCACCTCGGGGCCAGAGGGTCTTGAGTTTGTAGGCCTGCTCTGCCACAACTTGCGCAAGGCACTTGAACTCTCTGTGCCTCAGTTTCCTTCTCTGAGACAAATAGACAGTTACCGTGGGGGATTAAGTGAGATTGTGTGTGTCAAACACATAGCACAGTACCTGGCACTTGGTAGCACTCAAAAATACCGTATTTCTGAGGCTCCAGGCCAGGGATGCTCCCTGAGATCTGGCCTATTCTTTCCCTGGGACATGGCTGGTCCCCAGCCTCCTAGAGCAAAGCAAAGGGCACACGGGGAAAGTTAGAAGAGAGCCCCCCTGTCACTGTGAGAGATGCGGCAAGTCTCCTCTGAGACTCAACTTCCTCATCCATAAAATGGGATGATAATATTCATTTGCTCATTCATGCACTCATTTATTTATCGTGCTTGAGTGCTCTCACTCTGCTGGGCCCTGGGCACAGCAATGAACAAGGGAGACGAGGTGCTTCCCTCCCGGAGCTCACTCTCTGAAGGGGCAGCCTTAGAGCAGATGATGAAATGAGGAAACACAGGATAGATTTGTAGATTGTTATGATCAGAGCTCTGAAAACATTAAAATAGGATGATGTGACACAGAGTAACTGGTGGTAGTGGTGGTCGGCGAAGGCCTCTTTGAGGTGTGACAGCTGAGGGAGCCCCCAGGATGAGAAGGAGCCAGCTACCGGGAGAACAGGGCTGGGGATGTTGTTCCAGGGTTAGGGAACGGCCAGCGCAGCCCGGGGGGACTGGGGGGCTCAGTGTGTCTGTGGAATGGATTGTGGGGGGGATTCTGGGAGTGGAGCGAGAGGGAAGGGACAGTGGCGCGAAACGATCCTGGAGAATTAAATGTGATGGTGTGTGTGAACAGTGCTTTTTAAACTGGACAGAGGGAGTTAGGATGATCCATGTGGCTGGGGGGCCTGATAGGGCCCAGCTGGAATCACCAGCCCCATCAGAAGATGACTATAGGCGGAAGGGTACTGGAAACTGGAAGAGGAAAGAAAAGAAAGCAGAAAGAGGGAGGGGGTGCGGGGGCTCCCTACTGGACACCGCTGTTCCCCAGGCTCTGTGCTCGCAGTGTTTCTTCTCATTTCCTCTTCCCAGCAACTCTGTGTGTTACAGATGAGGAACTTAACCGTGGAGAGGTCTAGTGACTTGTTTGAGTCACAAAGTTCAACCTGAACCTAGATACTCGGCATTCCTGAGAATGGCTTTGCAACTTCTGCAACATACTGCTCCCTACTTCAAAGCCACGGCTGTTGGTCAGAAGGGGCTGACTCTCCTGACAGGCTGCTCTTGGCCAGGCACTCTCCTAGGAAAGCTCTGAAGGAGACAAACTTAATCCAGGTAGCCCTCAGGACCGACAAGGGACACTGGTCCTGCTCGTCCCCAGCTGCCCTGAGGTGGGGGGAGGGAAGTTTTGTAATCATCACATGATTGGTCCTGATGATCAGAGAGGTGAGACACAAGGAACTCAGGACTCCCGTCGAAGATGACAATGGTACAGCCTCTCCACTAAAGCCTTGGCCTTTCAACAGGAACTCACTGCCTGTGAAATCTAAACCACGAGGTGTGGTGTCTTGTTAGGCAACCTCAAGTGTACAGCTTGTGTCCAAAGAGGCTCTTAGACTCACAGGGCCTGGAGGAACTTAGGTCTCATGCCTGTATTCTTTTGACGTGCCTTCCAAGTAGGCCACTCGGTGGGTGCTCAGTGCTGGTAACATGGATCTCACTGGATGGCCACATGGTCGGCCCTAAAAAAGTCCTTTATAGTAAACAGAAACCAGTAACTATCACCTGTTGGCTGCAGTTCTACCACTGAGAACTCACAGAGTAAGTCTGGTCTCTATTCCCAGGGATAATCCTTCAAACATTTCTTAGAATCTTCTCCAGACTAAGTCCAAGTTTTTCCATAATGTGGACTTGAGTTTTCCAACCATTCTATTCACAGCTTGGGAGTAGTAAAAAGAGTGAAGATTCTAGAATCAAGATTCTAGAGTCAGGAAAGCAAGGTTCAAAACCTTGTTTAGTCACTTATGACTTTTAAGTCACTCAAATGTGTGTGGGTGGGTGATGTGGGTGGGTGGGTGTGTACATGCACGCACACTTGCAAACATATATAGGGGTGGGAGGGTAGTGGCAGGGGATCTTAAGTACCTGGGAAGCTATCGAGGTCCAAGTCTATGCTTAGAGTTTCACATCCAAGATCTAATTTCATCCTCACAACCCTATGAAAGTGATATAACTGTCCCTCCCCACCTTTTACACATGAGGAAATTGAGGCTCAGAGAGGTTAACAACTGGCCCAAATCACACAGCTAGTAAGTGACAGTAATTGGATTTAAAATGAGATCTTTCTGATCTCAAAGCTCTAAAGAACAGTGAATATTGCTGAGGGTCAGATTCTGCATCTGTTGATGGGAGTAAACAATGATGCCTTCTTCTTAATGATTCTAATGATGCTGGATGTTAAAAGGTAGAGATGAAGGAAAAAGTCTTATGAAAATCCCAGATCACTGCATAAATTTTACTTATTTCATTTTCTTTCTGTTTTTCTCTATTCTCCAGAGAATTGAAGACATGTTTTTGTTCTGGTGAAGTTTGGTTCAAAAATTGGATCTCAATTTTGGTTAGCTTAAGCAAAAAAGGGAATTTACTTAAGGGTCCTGGTAAGCTCATAGAACACAAAAGAATTAATCAACTGAACCTCAGGATGGGCAAGGACCAGGGACAGTATTTGGACCTTGGGAACAGGAGTTATAAAGTTCTGTTGTAAACATCTGACTTTAATACAAGTCAACCGCAATGAATCCTAGTCTCAGAATCTCGGATCAAAATTCCTAGTTGCTGCTAAAGAGACTGACTGGCCCAGCACAATCACATGGTATTGACATCACCACTGGGGACACATCCCGAGAATTGGAAGCAGGTTCAGGCTGGAGAATTATTGTGAGCCGGCAGCTTGTCCAAGATAGGTCCAGAGAGTTGGTGGTCCCACGGCCTTCAAAGGCAGTCCTCATGGGGGTGTATGACTTATGGCAAGGCATAATTCTTTTGTTTACCTCCTCCACTAGAACGTAAGCTTCCCTCAGGCAGGAAGTATGTCCACCTGTTTGCTATTATAATATCAGCTCCTAGCATAGTGTGTAGCATACGGCACTCACTCCATAAATAAATGCCGAAAAACTATCTGGATCTGGACACGAATGAAATCACCAGTTCTTTTCTCTTCTCTTTCCTCCAACAGTTCATTCCACAAATATTTATAGAGTTCCTTCTACTCATCAGCAACTCTTCCAGGTTTGGGGATCCAGCAGGGGATATTTTCCTTCACATTCCACTCTCCCCTCTCATCTCTTGTTTATCTCTTTCTCTCCCATCACAGTCAGACTTCCTCTGTGCAGCAGAAAAGATGGCTCTCTGTGGCCATCACTACAAATCTTTTCATCTTCATTAGTTTTAAAAAAAAAAAGCAAGAACCTTACCCTGCTAGTTAAATAACTTTTAGGGGGTGGGGGAGAAGAGGTTGATTGAGTTACCATAGGACTGACCATTGGGCCAGAGGAAATGGACCTGGGCCTGAGTTCCATTAGTGGAGGATACAGGACAGAGCTGGCCCTAAGATTGGCAGCTCTGCTAAGATAATCTGGCTGGAGCAGAGAGTGGTAGCTCTTCTGAGGGAGCTGGGCAGACAAAAACAACAGCTGTCCACTCCAGGAGCATATGAATACAGGGCCCTCCTCATGCCTGACGCCAGACTGTACCCTCAACCTTACCCTTTCTCAGTGTAGGGATTCCTCTGTATAATCAGGACTCTATCTGGAATTGATCATTACAAGTGTTGGCAGCTGTGGGCTGAACATTTTATTTCCTTTCCTGGGACTCAGATAAATAAGCCAATTCAGTAAATATTTATGGAGCACCCTCTATGTTCATGAAACATGTAAAAAAGCAAGGGCAGACATAAGGAGAGAAAAACCCCTGACATATGGGCAGCCCAAATATGGAATTTGCTATGTATGTTAAAAAGATGTTGGTTGAAACTAATATCTAACCTAGACCTGAGGAAAAGCAATTGTTTCAGAAGATGTGGAAGGAAGGAATAAAGTGATATGAGTACCTATTTTGTGCTGAGTTTTATTCTAAGTATGCATTCATTTGATAAATATCCATCAAGTTGCCTACCATGTGCCAGGCATTGTTTTGGTTGCTGAGATACAACAGTGGACTAAACAGAAAAGAAATCGATGCCTTTTCAAAGACTACATTCTGGTGAGGGAAAGACAGAAAATAAATAAGTATATTATATAGCCAGTGAAAGGTGATACGTGTAATTGAGAACAAGCATGGGGCAATAGGATGTGCTGGGGAGAGAGAGTGCTGTTTTAAATAGGATGGTCAGAGAAGATGACATTTGAACAAAGCCCTGAAGAAGGCAAGAGGCGAGTCTTGCAGATGTTAGGGGGAAGAGTCTCCAGGCAGAGGGAGCAGCAGGGGTCAACCCTGAGATGGGAAGCCTGCCTGGAGTGTTTGACAGGCAGCAAGGAAGCCAGTATGGCTGGAAGGGACTTGGCCAGGGAATGAGGGAGCAGAAGATGAGGGCAGATATGTCATGGCACAGGGTGGTGGTGATGGGAAGATCACACCTGGGCCCTGCAGGACATGGAGAGGACTCTGGCCTTTACTTGGAGGCTTTTGAGCAGAGGAGGAACATGATTTGACTCACATACATTACACCATTCGGTATTCTCAAAGGCCCCAAGAGTCTGGTATTATTGGTACCCTGTTTATGGAATTAAGATCAGAGAAGGTATATAACTTCCCCGGCATCACAACACTAGTACATTTCAGAGCTGGGTTCAAATGCAGATATTTCTGATGACAGTGATCTTTCCATTAGACCACACTGCCTTTCTCAGTTTTTGCAGCCTTATTTTGTCATGGTTAAATATTAAAGACTCATCTTAATCTGTCTTCTTTTAAAATTTTGTATATTAATTTTTACAGCAACACATTAATGTAATTATCTCAAACACCTAAATAATAATCTTCAATGGCGAATTTCAAAGAATTGTACTTACATATTCCATAATCTAATAGTACAACTATAATACACTTTGCTTTATACTCTTTGTTTGTTACACAGCCACAGGTGTCTTTTAAAACTTTAGTGCCACTGAGGTTCTGATCATTTGCTGTG
>NW_007729198.1:167323-175682 GCF_000696425.1 Galeopterus variegatus
TACACAGCCACAGGTGTCTTTTAAAACTTTAGTGCCACTGAGGTTCTGATCATTTGCTGTGCAATGGTTAAAACAGTTATCTTCCTTGATTTTCCTGGCAAAGTTGATAGTTCACCCCTCTGAGCTGTCTCAGCACTGTATATACATTTCTCCTATGACCCTTACAAGGCTTGACTGTGATCCTACGTGTATATGCCATCTTGCTCGCTAAACTCTGGTTCTCTAGGGGCCAGGATCACATCAGTAGTAAGCACCCTGGGGGTGTCTGTGCAGCTCATGACCTAATGATTTTGCTCCCTTACTGTGAGGGCTGCTCCATCTGCTGCCGCGGTGAATGATGGGTCCCCCATTCCAATGGCCACTGCTGATTGGACTGGGGATGGGTGCCTAATATGAGCTGGGCCATTCAGATGATCTTCTAGAACTGGGAGGCAGCCCCAGAGACTGGCTCTCTCTAGACTGCACTCTTGACAGAGGAAATGTAAACTCAGGAGCATCTGTATGGCCATTTTCTGCCTGCCATGTGGACTGGGAAGTGTGGAAAGCTGATTAGTGGAGAGAGAAATGAGGTACAGAAAAAGGCAGAGACTAGGGAGCAGAGAAAGCCCTGTCTGGGTTCNAGAGAAATGAGGTACAGAAAAAGGCAGAGACTAGGGAGCAGAGAAAGCCCTGTCTGGGTTCTTAATAAATCTCTATTTCTTTAGTTCAGTTTTTCAAAGAGCTGGCTGCACTCTCACCTGTAGGGTTCATGGGATATTCTATATTCTTATGATAAACTCCTTACTATTTTTTTTTTTTTTTTTGCTTATGCTAGCTTGAGTTGGTTTTTGTTACTTAAAACCCAAGAGTCCTAAATAGTACTATTTCTAGTTCATTTGTGTAACCCCAGACCTTAGCACAGTATCTCACTTACGGACAAATCTCAGATTGGCATTTTATAGACCTGGGTTCAAATGCCAGCTCCACAAATTATCTCAGCAAATTACTTCACCCCTCTGAGCTTCTGTTTCCTCATCTGTAAAGTAGGGATCATAAAACCTTCCTGATGCGGATGTAGGGTTGAGGAAATGGTTTGGCACGTATTAGCTCAGCGACTGACAGTTGCTCATGCATGTTATGGAATCCTTGAAAGGACAGATGATTCTTCCTGAGCTCCTTGCCCCAGAGTTGACCTGGATGGTATACAAATGCAGAGCTTGGCTGCTATAAAAAAGAATGAAATGCTACCATTTGCAACAACATGGATGGACTTAGAGAAAACGATATTAAGTGAAACAAGTCAGGCACAGAAAGGGAAATACCACATGTTCTCACTTATTTGTGGGAGCTATAAATAAATAAATAAACAAACACACAAACAAATAAAGGGTGGGAGGGGAAGAAGACACAACAATCACAACAATTCCTTGAACTTGTTAAGACAAGTGAACAGATATGATGTTGATGGGGGCGAGGAGAGGAATTGGTAAAGGGACATGAAAATCAACTATAATGTATATTGAGAAGTTAAAAATACAAACAAAACAAAACAAAACAAACAAACAAANATTCTGGTGAGGGAAAGACAGAAAATAAATAAGTATATTATATAGCCAGTGAAAGGTGATATGTGTAATTGAGAACAAGCACGGGGCAATAGGATGTGCTGGGGAGAGAGAGTGCTGTTTTAAATAGGATGGTCAGAGAAGATTACATTTGAGCAAAGCCCTGGAGAAGGCAAGAGGCGAGTCTTGCAGATGTCAGGGGGAAGAGCCTCCAGGCAGAGGGAGCAGCGGGGGTCAACCCTGAGATGGGAGCCTGCCTGGAGTGTTTGACAGACAGCAAGGAAGCCAGTATGGCTGGAAGGGACTTGGCCAGGGAATGAGGGAGCAGAAGATGAGGGCAGATATGTCATGGCACAGGGTGGTGGTGATGGGAAGATCACACCTGGGCCCTGCAGGACATGGAGAGGACTCTGGCCTTTACTTGGAGGCTTTTGAGCAGAGGAGGAACATGATTTGACTCACATACATTACACCATTTGGTATTCTTAAAGGCCCCAAGAGTCTGGTATTATTGGTACCCCGTTTGTGGAATTAGGATCAGAGAAGGTATATAACTTCCCCGGCATCACAACACTAGTACATTTCAGAGCTGGGTTCAAATGCAGATATTTCTGATGACAGTGACCACACTGCCTTTCTCAGTTTTTGCAGCCTTATTTTGTCATGGTTAAATATTAAAGACTCATCTTAATCTGTCTTCTTTTAAAATTTTGTATATTAATTTTTACAGCAACACATTAATGTAATTATCTCAAACACCTAAATAATAATCTTCAATGGTGAATTTCAAAGAATTGTACTTACATATTCCATAATCTAATAGTACAACTATAATACACTTTGCTTTATACTCTTTGTTTGATACACAGCCACAGGTGTCTTTTAAAACTTTAGTGCCACTGAGGTTCTGATCATTTGCTGTGCAATGGTTAAAACAGTTATCTTCCTTGATTTTCCTGGCAAAGTTGATAGTTCACGTTTTCTTGCTGTTAAGTTGTTTGAGTTCCTTATGTATTTTGGATATTAACTTATCAGCTATATAGTTTGCACATCTTTTCTCTCAGTCTGTAGGTTGCTTTTTCATTTTGTTGATTGTTTTTTATGTGCAGAAACTTTTTAGCTTGATGCGATGCCATTTCTCTATTTTTGCTTTTGATGTTTTTGGCATCATGTCCCTCAAATCATTGCCATGACCAATGTCAAGATGCTTTTCCTCTCTGTTTTCTTTTAGGAGTTTTATAGTTTTAGGTCTTACATTTAGGTATTTAGTCCATTTTGAGTTAATTTTTTTGTGTGGTGGAAGAAAAGAATCCAATTTCGTTCTTTTCTATGTGGATTTCCAGTTTTTTTTGACACCATTTATTGAAGAAACTGTCCTTTCCCCATTGCTTATTCTTGGCACCTGTGTCAAAGATTAGTTAAGAGGATTTTTTTATATATATATAGTGGTAATTCTAGGTAAGTAATTCTAGGGGGCAGAGATGTGACACTGTGGCATAAGAGTCTTTTTTGTGTAAAAGAATCTTTGAATTGTTTTTGTTCTAATTCCGTAGAATAAAGGCTTACTCAGTGTAATTGGGACATCGATTTCAATGTCTTCTTTGGAACCCATACTGTGTGTTTAAGTTGCTGTTGACATCCTGCAGTAATTTGTTCCTATCAAAAATTTGGTCAACGTGTGGGGTCCGTTAGCCGGATCTAAAATGCATGTTGAGGGAATAGAGGAGTAAATGCGGTAAAGAATGAAGATTGGATGTCTCCTCCCCAAGAAGATCTGCATTTTAACCAAGATATCTTGAAAAAAATAAAACAAATAAACAAACCTTGAAAACCCAAAGCCACTAACCTCTAAAAGAGTTTTAGTGTGACCAGAGGTAATGTGGATATTTTGAGGAAGTAGAACTAGCCAGACACCATTCAAATGCCATCTCACAATAAAAACTGAGAAAAAAACCTGATTCGGGGTTACTCCCAGGAATCCTTCTGTCTTGAAGGAATTGTTCCTGGGATTAACCCCTCCTAGGCCTCTCACTGCTCTGGAAAACAAACAAACAAAAAACAAATGCAGAGTTTGGGCTCTGGAGTCTGACTGCTGGAGTTTGGTTCTCAGACTCCCCATTTACCAGCCTGGGCAAGTTATTTGATTTATAAAAAGACTTGGCTTCCCCATCTAAAAATTGCCCCCATCTGTGGCACTGCAAGCACATTGACTTGCCCGTTCTGACTCTCGAGTGGCCAACTTGGCCTAAGAGGTGGAAGGCTTGGATCCCAGCCCTGGTTCCGTCGCTTGCTGCGTAACTTTGAGCAAGTCACGAAACCTCTGTGGACCTAAGAGTTAGGAGAGTGTTCATCTGCAAAACAGATCTAATTTCTCTTCTGCCTGCTTCATAACATCGTTGAGGATCAGACAAGAAATGATGCTTTATTTTGTACACTGTAAAGGGCTTTATGGAAGTAAATAAAATATTCTTTGAAGGTTCAGATGCATGCCTGTCTACCATGCTGACCTTATTTTCTCGTCTGTAAAATGGGACTAATAATACCAACATTGCATGGTTATAATAAGGCTGAACTAAGATAATATAGGAAAACACAATCTAGTGTCTGGCACTTAGTTGTAGCCCAGTCTCCCTTTCTCCTTTAGATTTTGCAAAGCAGTTCACTATCATTTTTTTTTTAGACTTTGAACTCAGCCAGGTCTTGGAGTTAAGGCAGTATGATGTTATCACCATTTACAAATGAGTAAGTTGAGGCTCTGAGATATTAAGTGACCCGGCTAAGTGGTACAGCAGCGACAGAGATAGAACTGGAAACCCTTTCTCCATTCATCCCTTCACAGCAAGTAAGAAAGTGTACTTCAGAGCCAGCCTGCCTATGCTTTCTATCCCAGCTCCCCGCTTACTAGCTCAGTAACTTGGGCAATTTATTCAACTTCTGTGGCTTGGTTTTCTCATCTGCGAAATGGGGGGAGTAATTATCCCTGCAAAATAACACCTACCTCATAGGTGGGTGGGAGGATTAAATAAGGCAAATGCTATGGTGCTTAGCATGTGCCTAAGGCATGGTAACTGCTCTGTTAAGCAAAGGTTATTATATTTTACAACCTGCTGGGATGCGGCACAGTGGGTACAGATGTGACAGCAGAGGGCCCTGGGATTTAAGTCTGGGCTTGACCTCTTACACCTGTGTGACTTGGACAGGTCATGGAGCCTCCCTTTCTTCTACAGAGTGGAGAGGAGAGGGGAGGGCTTCTTTGACTACTACTGGCTGATATTTCTTGAGGGTTTACAGTACACCTGGAACCCACCCTTCCAAGTGCTTTGCATATATTAGCTCATTTAATTATCTTAACAACCCAATGGGGTGGATAGTATTATTATTCCTGTTTTATAGATTCAGAGATGTGGCTCTGAGAAGCTAAGAAATGTTAAGGGGATAAAATCTACAGGACACGGCAAATGATTTGATGTAGGGTGAAGGAGTAGGTGACCTGGGTTTCTGGCTGGGATGACTGGCTGGGGGCCCGGGCACAATGAGCTGAGTTGTGTCCCTGCTGAAGGCACCTGCAGGGGCTTGGGTTAGAGCTCGCGGGAGAGGCCGTGGCCACCAGGCAGATCGGTGCATTGGGATCAGGTTTGTGAGGAGCTCAGAGCATTTGCTAGTTTCACCAGACATAAGGTTCGGGCTTCAACAGTATTGTGGGAGTCATGAAGCTGAGGGAAAGATAGAAACTTCTCAGGGCAATCTGAGGAGTGGTGAGAGAGGTGAGGCCTGAGCCCTGGAGCACGACCTTCACCACCTTTCGTGTTCCCTTCCCAGTCCCTGGACTGAACGTAGGGGAGGGTCTGGCTCCCCAAGGCTGCATGCCTCCAGGGAGCTCTCGTTCCCACCTCCGGGGGATGAACGTGGTTCACACGTGAAATGGCACAACAGCCAATCCCATACATTTTGGGGACCAGAAGGTCATGCCTGGGCTGTGTCTGGGCCAGATACAGGTTCCTCCGTGAGTCCTCTCGGCACATAGACCTCAAGGAGGAAAGGGGGTCATGGGACTGCTACCACCTTTCTCTCACTCCCTTCTCCTCCTCCCTTCTTTTTCTTTACCTGCTTCCCTCTTGCCATCTCTATTTCCCTGCTGCTGGTTTCTGCCTGTCTCTGTCCCACCATCATTCTGTCTTTCCAGCTCTCTTCCTATGTCTCTCTCTCTCAGTCTCTGCGTGCTGGTCTCTCTCTCTCTCTCTCTCTCTCTCTGTCTGTCTCTCCCTTTGTCATCTCCATCTCTTGTCTATGTGTCTGCACCCCCTCCCCCACTACCTCTGTGTTTTCTTTCTCTCCTATCCCTCCTCCTTCCCCCTCTCCTGCCTCTAGGAAGAGGGCAGAGATCACTGGGTAGGATTGGATGTCATTAAACACAAAAAAGGAGAAAGGATTCCTTTTCTACTGCTTGCCCCCCAGGGAATGCCTAACAATGAGGGACACTATGGTGTGTAATCGATAGGAACAAGATGCAAGGAGACATCTACGTGGGGCAGCGGCAGCAGCCGGCAGTTCCCTCTGAGCAGAGCCCCTGGGAACGGCTGGCCTCTTGACCGGCCACACAGAGTGTATCACAGAGCGGAGGACTTGAAGTGTGAGCCTAGCGCATCCTGACCCGGCGCCTCATTTCCACCAGCTCCTCCCCCTCCCTCCCCTGCCCTCTCCCTCTTGGTACTACTCCAATATCATGAATAGAAACAGACACTGTAATGGACGGGGCACAGACTAGCCAGTGTCGGTCATGGAGTTGGCTAAAAATCAGGGTCTCTAGCTGGAGCAATACTCTTAATCTTTCTAAGCCCCAATCTCCTCATGCATAAATCTGGGTGACTAATACCTGAGGTCCATTCTAGGCAGGGCAACCAGTTTTCTTTTTGAATAACAAATCTAATTAGTGTCTCCCCACTTAGACTGCCACGGCATGGATCAAATCTGTCCTTTGCACTGCTGAATCCCAGCACCAAGCTCCCAGGAGATGCTCAATGAGTGTGTATAGTATCATACCCAGGAGGTGCTCTGTAGGTGTTGGTCAAATGAATGCACAGACCTACCTGCTTCTAGACCTGTAGTCTCTGGCTAGTTTGTCCTTTCCTCCTCTGGCTTCTTAAGACTTGAGCTCCACTCTGGACTCCAGATCTTTGTGCTTTAAAGAAGCCCTGTCTTCCTTTGTCTACATTCTCTCCCCTGCATGTGGCCCTCTGATGCTATGAGGATGAAGAGCAAAGGCAGGAATTCAGAACACTGGCCTCTTGGACATATCCAGGCCCACAGAGGAATGCACATAGAGTATCATGGATACTTAAAGAAGGAAGAGACCTTAGAGATCTTCAAGTGTACTCACTTCCCCCCTTTTACAGATGATCAAACTGGGCCCAGAGAAAGAGAGTGACATGCCCAAAGTATGATACCGTGTTCTTGTGGCAGAGACTGGCAGAAGAAACAAGAGTGCTACAGTCTCTCAAAGTTCCCCAAACCTTATCCTTAGTCTTTATTTCTCCACACCCTTATGCATGGGTAAGTACTAGTCCCTCTCAACCCCATTCTCCATTTTATTCTTGAATGGAACTCACCAAGCCTTTCCCACTCTCCTGAATGCAGTCTGACAATGGGACCCATTCCCCGCCTTTGGCCAATGGCAGCAACAGGGCTTCTCACTTTAGGAGAACCTGCTACATGGAACCACTTTTTGGTTGGCTCATGCCTTTTGTTTGTTTATTCTCTCTATATCCTGTACATATCTTTTCTTTGGATTTCCATATTTTTTAAAAAATCACTTTTATGATATGTAATTTATATACCTGTATAATGAAATTCACCAATTATACACATATATGTATAATTTGTATATATATATAAAATTCAGTGGGTTTTGAATTACTGTACAAATATGTACAGTAATGTGACCAGTGACAGAACACTTTCACTCCCCCTATATTAGTCCATTCTTTGTTGCTGATCATAGAATAACTGAAACTGGGTAATTTATAAGAAAATGGAATTTATTTCTTGCAGTTTTGGAGCCTGGGAAGTCCAAGGATCAGGGGCACATAGGATGAAGACCTTCTTCTTAGTGAGGACTACCTACAGAGTCTTGCGGCAATGCAGGGTGCCACATGGCAAGGGCTAAGCAAGAATGCTTATTAATGTGCTCACTTGCTCTCCTCATAAAGCCACTGGTCCACACCCATGATAACTCATTGAACCGTTAACTCATTTCCCCATGAATGCATTCATCCATTTATGAGATCGTAATCCTCATGATCAAATCACCTCTTAAAGAACATGGTCCTCATGATCCACCCCACCTCTTGACACTGTGACATTGGGAATCATGCTCCCACATGAGTTTTGGAGGGGGCAAACGTTCAGAGCACAGCATTCCCCAAGAGAAAGCTCTTCTTTCCTTGCAGTCAATTCCCTATCATAGCCAGCCCCAGGCAACCCTTGATTTGATTGCAGCTGCTATAGTGTTACCTCTTCTAGAAGTTCATATAATTAGAATCATTTTGTATCTGGTTGCTTTCACTCAGCATAACGTTTTTGTGATTCATCAATGTTGTTACATGTATTAGCAATTCCTTCCTTTTTATTGCATTAAAATGGTCATCCAGTTGTTCTAGCTTCGTTTAATTAAAAGGTCGTTCTTTCCCATTGTATGAATACCCCGCAACTTATTTAACCATTCAGCAGATGACAGGCATTCGTTTTGTTTCCACTTTTGGGCTATCATGAATAAAGTTGCTATAAACACTCACATATTGATCTTGTTTTATTTGTAT
>NW_007729198.1:176101-191858 GCF_000696425.1 Galeopterus variegatus
GTTCTTTCCCATTGTATGAATACCCCGCAACTTATTTAACCATTCAGCAGATGACAGGCATTTGTTTTGTTTCCACTTTTGGGCTATCATGAATAAAGTTGCTATAAACACTCACATATTGATCTTGTTTTATTTGTACATGCTTTCATTTCTCTTGAGTAAATACTCAAGACTGGGATTGTTAGGTCATATGGCAAGTATATGTTTAATTTTAAAAGTCACTGACTTTTAAAACAAATAGTTTCCAAAGTGCTGTACCATTCTTCATTAGGACTAGCAAGGCATGGAAATTCTAATTATTCTGCATCTCTGCCAACACTTGGTATTGTCAGTCTTTACATTTTTAACCATGCTAGCATGCAGTAGTATCTCTCTGTGGTTTTAACTTCCATTTCTCTAATGACTAATAATGTTGAGCATCATTTCCTTGGTCAAGTATATGTTCAAATCTTTTGTCCAGTATTATCAGGTTGGCTGCATTCTTAAGTTGCAAGTTTTTCTTTTTAATTGACAAATAATAATAGCATATATTTATGGGGTACAGTGTGATGTTTTGATACATATTTAGATTGTGGATTGATTAAATCAAGCTAATCAACAAATTCATCACCTCACACACATTATTTTTTGTGGTGAAAACATTTGAAATCTACTCTTTTAGCAATTTTGAAATATACAATACTTTATTATTTATTATAGTCACCATTCTGTGCAATGGGTCACTAAAGCTTATTCTTCTCATCTAACTGAAGCTTTGTACCCTTTGATTGACATCTTCCCTTTCCCTATTCATCTTCCTCCCCCAGCCTCTGGAAATCACCAATCCATTCTTTACTTCTGAGTTTGACTTTTTTAGATTCCACATATAAGTGAGATCATGTTTTTTTGTTGTTGTTGTTTGTTTTTTTCATATTTTCAATACAAGTCCTTTATGACAAACATGTTTTGCAAATATTTTCTCCAGTTCATGTCTTGCCTTTTAAGGGAAGTCCAATACCATTTACTTCACCACAGCCAGAGGTTTATTATCCCTCTAAGTCTCAGTTTTTTCATCTGTAAAATGGTGCTAAAAATGTATCTCCTTCTTAAAGTTAGTGAGGATTCAAACAGATAGTGCATGTAAAACTCTTAGCATAATGCCTAGAACTTAATGAGAGCATGAAAATCATCAACAAATTGTTATTTTATTTTTATTCATCTCTACTCAATCAATAATAGTCCTATTCAGACACCAACCTCAAATTATCTGCAGTTGGTAGTTGGAAATAACTGGAGCTCAGGAAAGCAGTCTGAGCTAGAATTAAAGATTTGGGAATAATTGGCATGTAGGTATCATTTGAAATCCTGAGCCTGAGTGAACTCACTGAGTGAGAGTGTATATAGGGAGATGAGATGGCCGCAGCTGGAACCCTGACCAACCTCAACATTTAAAGGATGGGAAAAGGAAGAGAGATCATAGAGGATGATGAGTTTGTGTTGCTTGACAGGAGGATGAAAGCCAGGAGAGAACTAGGCAGTTGCAGCAGCCAAGGAGGGAGTGAGATCCAAGGTGGAAGTAATCACAAACGATGTCAAATGTGATAGAGGAGGTGGGCCCTGCAGAAAAGACTTGTGTGTTAGCCACAAGCACAGCATCATCACCACTGAGCCAATGCTCTCAGTGGAGAGGTGGGCAGGAAGTACAATGGCAGGGGGTTAAGAAGAAAACTGGTGGTCAGGCTTGGGGAGCATCAAGTGTATATTCCTTTTTGCCCCAAATTTTGGTGGAAATGGGGAGAGGTGAGAAGAGTTGGTAGCTTTCTGTAGAGCATAGTGGTTGTGGAGGGAAGTTTTCAGTTTCTAGTATGGAAGAGACTGAAGCATGTTCCTGGACAGATGGAACAGAACCAATGGAGATGGAATGCTTGAAAGGAGGGGAAAGAAAGGGGATAATCAAGTGTGTGAGTCCCCTGTGGTGGCAGGAAGAGATGGTATCTGGAGGGTTGGATCAGCTGTGAGTAGGGGAGGGTGGTGGCTTTGTACTGTGTCAACTCACTGAGATGAAACAATATTTCACTTCATAGTCCTGAGTTAAGTTGACCAAAAAAGAAATTTGCATGAGATTTGAGGGTTGAAGTGAAGTAGTAGCCATTACTCTCTGAAGGGCATCATGGTTACACATGGTGAGAGGTATACGCAGAGGGACAGGCCAACTCTGGCTTGTCTTTGGTCTTCCGTGGTGAAACTGAGATGCAGAAATGCCGAAGATTCCAGCTTAACTTTACTTCCTTCAACTCTGTACTTAGCCCCAACCCACAGCCAGGTGAAGCAGCAACAGTCTTCCAAAGACTTTTCCACCAGCTTTCTTTGAACTCTGGCTTGTCTTTGGTCTTCCGTGGTGAAACTGAGATGCAGAAATGCCGAAGATTCCAGCTTAACTTTACTTCCTTCAACTCTGTACTTAGCTCCAACCCACAGCCAGGTGAAGCAGCAACAGTCTTCCAAAGACTTTTCCACCAGCTTTCTTTGCTGACCCACTCCAGCTACTGCATGTACCCAGAGACCCATATTCCTCTGTATGAATACCCATTCCAGTGTTTCAGGAGGGCTGGTTAGTGACTTTTATTTGATCTTCCACCTCCCTCTTTTGGGCTCTTCCTTCCTCAGTTCCTACCATAGTTAAAGAAAGTGTTATTCTTACAACAAATCCTTCATTCCAGAATACTCATAGACTGTTAGCTTTCATAAGTGAACCCTGACTGATATGGGGTCGGAGACTCTCTTCTCCAGATTGAGAGAAGGCACTAAGAGTGGGTGCAGGAAAAGAGTAAGGGGGTGGATGTCAAAGGCATTTAGGTCACATGGTTTTGAGGTCATAGGAAGATGCAGGAATTAGGTCAAATGCAGAAAGAGGTTAGGGTGAGGGTAGAGTTTGAGGCTTGAAGAGATTAAAAAACTCCAGAAAATATGGTATAATAAATGGAATAAAGAGTAAAAAGAGTTCATTGTTGGAAAAGCCGTGGGGTTGGGAGGTGGCCTGGAGGAGTGTAAAATGTGGGAGGCCTGATTCAAGTCCTGGCTCTCTCCCTCTGCACTATGGCCTTGGAAAAGTCACATATTTTCCTCTCTGTGTCCATCATTTGCCTATTTGTTCTTACCCCTCCTTTGCTCTGTTGCACATTTCAGGAAGCTCCCATGCCAATGGGCTTCTAAACAGGCCTGGTCCACACCTGGTTCCAGTAGCAGGCTGGAGGAGGGATGGGGAGGGAGGCAGGCCACTGGTGGCCCTGCTGTGTCTTCTCTGTGGCTCTGGTTCAGGAACAGCCCCTCCATCAGAGCTCAGCTTCCGGCTGGCTGACAGCTGCCTTCATGGTTCTGCTCCAGCGAGAGGCCTGGAAACAGTCGCAGTGTCCTGCTGTTTTTACGCTGGCTGACCTCTTCTGCTCTCCCATCACCTGTGCCATGAGGTCCCTGAATTACATTCTCTCTGTGTGAAATACTAGAGTGCATTTTGTCTTCCTGACTTTACAATTGGGCTGCTCCTGCCTCCCTCCCAGCGTCGCTGTGCAATGATGGGTGGATCATCGTGGCATAGGGAAAGCAAGGAAGGGAGGAGTTGCTGTGCTGACTTAGGCATCCCTCCCACCCCCCTGCCCCGGGAGAGCTACCACGGAGTGAAACCCACCCCATGCCAGACACATGCCATTCATTATGCAATGTCTGTGTGGCCCTGGTGACTGCCTTCACTTCTATGTGCCTCAGTTGGTTATTGGAGAATGGGATGAGAGACTGCACATCAAAGGCTTAGAGCAGAGCCTGGCACATATTAACTGTGCAGTGTTAGCTATAATAATTACAGACTTTAGCTTTTCTTATTGCTTTTTCATTATTCTTTCAAAAAAAGCTCAAGGATATGGAGGATCAGTGAGGTTATATAACTTGACCATTCTCAGAGACAGTACGTTATAAGACTTGACCCCAGGTCCACTGACTCCTAAATTGTGCCCTTTCCACTGCTTCACTCTTGCCAGTGTAGGTTACACCCTACTGTGTGACACAGGCTCACAGCAGCAGCCACAGCCGCACTGAGCAGGCTTTGGCTTCCTTGCTCCCCTCCCCACTTCCAAAGCTTCTATACTTAAATCCCAGTGAAACCAATGCAGGACCCAAGAACAGGGCAGACCTGATCCTGGCAGTAAGTCCCCTGGGAGGCTTTGGCTGTGCAGGGGTGGCTGGAGGTTCACAAAAGAGGGGGTGGGGGGATCTGTATCCTGTCTGGGCAAATTCCCTTCACGTAAGCCTCCAGAGGAGGTGAGTACATTCTGGAAGTGTTTTATTACCAATAGAGAGAGCTCTCAGCTTGGCTCTCCCTTCCCGCAGCCCCTCCTCAGCCCCTCCTCAGCCCAAAATATATCAAGCTGTGTTGCAGGCAAAGTCTATTTTCAGCCCTGCCGGGGTCCTCAGGGAAATGGCTACCATGGAGAGAGCCAGGGAGCTATGCAGGACTTTGAACCCCATCCTCCCAAGTGCTGCTGCCTGGCAGGCAGCTACCACCTCATGAGCTTAGAGATCAGGTATGCTTCAAGGCCAGTGTTGACCTAAACAACCTCCTTCATGGTTCTTTGCAGATCAGTGATTCTGTATCTTTGGAATTCAATGTACAGACATGACCCGCTCCTCCCTTCCCCTGCCCTCTCCTCCCCCGCTTCAGCACTGGGCTTGCTACTACCACCCAGAGTGGAGAATCCAAGTAACAGTAGTAATGAGTCTGTGCAGGTTGAGCGTGCTCACATCTGTTATCACATTTGAGCCTCCTGAGGACCTCTGTGAGGTAAGCGCACCAGATGAGGAGGAAATTGAACCTCGGAGTGGTGAAGTCATCTACCGCAGGTTGTGTAAGTATAAGTGGAAAGCGGTGCAGCCAGGATTCAAGCCCAAAGCGGTCTGGCTCCCAAGCCAGAACTCTTACCCCTGTGCCATGCTGCCTCTGAAGTGGTTGACACTGATTTGGATGCTAAAGGGCTGGCCTGCTGGCCTATCAGGCAGTTCTTACTGATCTGTAGTACCACATCTAAACAAGGTTTGGCCAAATGACCTGAGCACATGCTTTCATTAAGGGTTAATGACCCTCCAGCCTGGGTCAGAACCTTGGACTGCTGTTAGGCTCTCCTCTGCCCCCACCAAAAACACAATCTGCATTTGTTGAGTGCTGAATATGCACTATGCCCTTTGCATTTAGAACTCATAGTGACATGGAGATGACTATAGTCATTTTATAGTTAAGATCAGTTTAAGATTTCATAGCTAGTAAAGAGCAGTTATAGAATCCACTTGGGCTTCTCCAGCTCTATGGGTTACTTCAAAAGTATCTGTCTCTTCCTGCCATGCCATACAAGATCATGTTCTTTAATGATTCAAGGGTAAAAAAAAAATGGTAGCAAAGAGCCTAAGAATGAATTGTAACATGCCTCTTGTTGCTGTGATTGACACCCATTGCCAGCTAGGATTGTACGGGGTTCATTGTGATAGAAATCTGACCGCAGTAGCTTACCTAAATCAAGGTTTATTTCTTATTGTAAACAAAACTTAGGTAGTGATCTTGAGCTAGTGCAACTACTCAAGCAGATAGTCAAGGACACAGGCTCCTTCTAGCTTCCTGCTCTGACATTCTAAATATATGACTTTTGTCTTCATGGTTGCAAACTATCTTGTCTCTAAGCACCAAGTCTGCACTCCAGGCAGAAAAAAGGGTGAAGGATAAAAATCACATGACAGTGGAGTCTGTGTCTTTCTATCAGAGAAACAATAGCTCTTCTGGAAACCCCACTCAACAAACCTTTGCTTACATCTAATTGGCTGAAAATGGTCACATGGCTACCCCGGCTAGGAAAAAACCTGGGATCTGAGTGTTTCTAGCTAGGTACATGACCTCCTGAAACAGAATCAGAGTTCTGTTAATATAATTTTAAAAAGAGTGTTATGGAGAAGGAATTAGCAGTGTTTGCCACCAACTTGTACAGGGCTGTGCAGTAACGACCTCAATAATCCCTAACATTGATCCAGGTTTTTAATTTCCAAAAAACAATTTCATGTGCTTTATCTCTCTTAATCTCCATGACAACCTTTTTTTTCTTTTCCTTTGGTGGCTGGCTTGTAAGGAGATCCAAACCCTTGACCTTGGTGTTATAACATCGGGATCTAACCAAGTGAATGACAATCTTTTAAAGTAGGTAGGGTATGGATTACCCAGGAGTCCTGCAGGTCTGGCATCATCCTTCCCATTCTACAAAAGAGGAAACTGAGGCTCAAAGGATTAAGTGACTTGCTCAAAGTCATATAACTAGTAAGTGGTAAAACCTGAAATGGAATTCAGTCTGCTGAGATACACTGTGACTTTGGATAAGTCTTATACTCTCTCTGCTTGTCCAATAGCAATGATAACCCTACCAACCTTGTCATGTTATGAGGACCCAATTATTCCCAGTGTCTACGCATCTTAAGTGCCCAGCAGATATGAGACTGAACATTTAATAGACTCAAATNCAGGCAGAAAAAAGGGTGAAGGATAAAAATCACATGACAGTGGAGTCTGTGTCTTTCTATCAGAGAAACAATAGCTCTTCTGGAAACCCCACTCAACAAACCTTTGCTTACATCTAATTGGCTGAAAATGGTCACATGGCTACCCCGGCTAGGAAAAAACCTGGGATCTGAGTGTTTCTAGCTAGGTACATGACCTCCTGAAACAGAATCAGAGTTCTGTTAATATAATTTTAAAAAGAGTGTTATGGAGAAGGAATTAGCGGTGTTTGCCACCAACTTGTACAGGGCTGTGCAGTAATGACCTCAATAATCCCTAACATTGATCCAGGTTTTTAATTTCCAAAAAACAATTTCATGTGCTTTATCTCTCTTAATCTCCATGACAACCTTTTTTTTTTTTTTTTTCCTTTGGTGGCTGGCCTGTAAGGAGATCCAAACCCTTGACCTTGGTGTTATAACATCGGGATCTAATCAAGTGAATGACAATCTTTTAAAGTAGGTAGGGTATGGATTACCCAGGAGTCCTGCAGGTCCGGCATCATCTTTCCCATTCTACAAAAGAGGAAACTGAGGCTCAAAGCATTAAGTGACTTGCTCAAAGTCATATAACTAGTAAGTGGTAAAACCTGAAATGGAATTCAGTCTGCTGAGACACACTGTGACTTTGGATAAGTCTTATACTCTCTCTGCTTGTCCAATAGCAATGATAACCCTACCAACCTTGTCATGTTAAGAGGACCCAATAATTCTCAGTGTCTACGCATCTTAAGTGCCCAGCAGATATGAGACTGAACATTTAATAGACTCAAATACATCTTCCTGATTATCTGCAAAGCAAGTTAGCACCTTTTTTCCAACTTATTTCTCATCAACCTTGAGTATAGAACTTATCCACCTATTTACACATTTTTCCCTAAGGGATATGTAATCCTCATTAAACTGAGAGGTCTCCAAGGGCTTATTTTGGGGGAACCTATGTTTTAGGGCTCATGTTCCACTAAGGGACATCCACTCCATTTCTTAGGAGGAAAGAATATTTGAGGAACACTTTTAACCTAACTCTTTTTTTTTTTTTGTCTTTTTTGTGACCAGTAAGGGGATCGCTACCCTTGGCTTGGTGTCGCCCGCACTGTGCTCAGCCAGTGAGTGCACCGGCCATCCCTATATAGGATCTGAACCCGTGGCGGGAGCACTGCTGTGCACCCAAGCGCTGCACTCTCCCGAGTGTGCCACGGGGCCAGCCCTTAACCTAACTCTTTACCCGTTACTTACCCCCACCCTTTGGAAGGAGAACTAACTCCCTTCCTTTCTTCCTTGCTTCCTTTTTCCTCTTCCTTCCTCTTTCCTTCTTTTTGTTTAATGATATGGAAAAGCTTCTTGATTGTGTAGAGTTACCATGTTTTTTGGGTGTGAGGTGGGTGCCTTTTCCCATGTAGATGGCTGAGTAAATACTTGTTCCACAAACTTTTTCCTTGGCCAGTTTTCAAGGGCTGTAATTGGTGAGATGGGCAGAGGGTGACACTGGAGGAAGCTTCTGTTCACCAAGAAGCTCTATAGGCAATAATGTTGGTACCTTGACCTCCGTTTGACTCCCTTGTCTTTTTTCATTTAGTGCAGGACTGAGGAGCAGAGGGTCTGATTATCATCTCAGAACCACTCTCAACAGCAGGGATGGCAGCTCTCCTCCTCCTTGGCATCCTGACACATGGGGACAATTCCTGGCCCCCCAAAATGAATGATAAAATGGATAATGGTAGTGAAAGCACCTTATAAATCACAAAGTTCTATTGGGCATAAGTTATTAGTATTATTACACATTTAATAAAATCCTCCTATTGCCACAAGGAATAGTCTTGGCCTTGAATAAAACCTAATCTTCTCAGGAGGTCTTGGCAGCTTGGTGAGTGTGAGGAGTTGGCAGAAGGAAAAGGAAGAACAGACAATCTCAGCAATATGATCTTAACCAATGCATACTTAGTACTTTGGGGGATGAATAAAACCTGGTTAGTGGGAATCTAGCGGGGAGGCATACACATGCAAGACAACTCTATTTTAAGACATTAGGCAAGTACTATAAATTAGCTGCTATGAAAGCACAGAAAAGAAGATTAATTTCTTGCTAGCTTTATTGAGGTATAATTGGCATACGAAGAACTGCACATAGTAAATGTATACAATCTGGTGAGTTTGGACATATATATACACTCACTGTTACTATCACCACAATCAAGATAATAAAAATGTCCATCACGTTCAAAAGTTATTGAGGTATAATTGGCATACGAAGAACTGCACATAGTAAATGTATACAATCTGGTAAGTTTGGACATATGTATACACTCACTGTTACTATCACCACAATCAAGATAATAAAAATGTCCATCACGTTCAAAAGTTTCTTTGTGTCCCTTTGGGTTTTGTTGTTGTTTTATTTGTTTGTTTTTATGGTAAGAACACTTAACATGAGGTCTATTCTCTTAACAAATTCTTAAGGCAAAATACCTCATTGTTAGCTATAGACAGTGATGTACAGAAGATCTCTGCAACTTACTCATCTTATATAACTGTAACTTTATACCCATTAAATAACAACTCCCGATATACTCCTTTCCCCACCCATGGTAAGCACCATTCTGCTGTCTACTTCCATGTGTTGGACTATTTTAGATTCTTCATGTAAGAGGAATCATGTAGTCTTTGTCCTTCTGTGACTGACTTATTTCACTTAACATGATGACTTCTAGGTCCATACATGTTATTGTAAATGGTAGGGTTTCCCTCTTTTTAAAGGCTAAATAATATTCCATTGTATGTACATGGCCAACAGGCATATGAAGAGATGTTCAGTATTGCTAATCATCAGGGAAAGGCAATCAGAACCATGAAATGTCACTGCACACTTGTTAGGATGGCTATTATAAAGAAAACAAAAGATAACAAAAGTTGGCGAGGGTGTGAAGTTTGCATCCTTTTACACCGTTAGTGGGGATCCAGATGGTGTGGCTGCGGTGGAAATGGAGGTTCCTTAAAAAATTAAAAACTGAACTACCACATGATTCAGCAACCCCACTTCTGGGTATATATCCAAGAAAATTGATGTCAGGATCTCAGAGTGATATCTGCACTCCCATGTTCATTGCAGTATTAGTCACAGTAGCCAAGATATGGAAACAACCCGAGTGCACTTGACAGATGGAGGGGAAGACTCATTTTAACCTGGAGGTGGATGTGTGTTTGGGGTCATGAAAGGCTTAGAAAAGGCAGAAAATTTGATCTGAGGTTAAAAAATGAATAATCCCTCTAACAGGTAGTAGTTGTTAACAACAGCAATATACAAAAATAGTATAGTATTTTTATTGAGTGACACTCAATAAAAATACTATACTAAAAAAAGTATGTGTGAAACTCAAGTAATACTCATGTTAACACTGCATGGTATGTACTATTTTCATTGCCTTCTTTTTTTTTCAGGTGAAGAAAGTGGTATTGGCAGAGAACATTTGAAGAAGAAGAACATCTTTGTCAAAGGCATGCAAACCAGAAAAGGGTGTAATTCTTGTACATGATTCATATCGGTCTTGAGGTATCTCAAAAACCCACTTTGTGCTGAGTATTTTGGGGCCACTAGGGGCATTGGAGCGTTGGGAAGGATCTCAGCAGTGGGAGCCATCTCGCCTGAACATACACTCTCTAGAGTCAGAAGACCTGAGTTTGAGAAAGACAAATATTGCACAATGTCACTCATATGTGGAATCTAAAACAAAAACAAAAACAAAAACAAACAAACAAAAAAACCAGATATCCTTGGAGTAGAATAGTGGTTACCAGAGGACAGGAGGAAAGGGGAGGAGGGTGCGGGGGAGGGAAAGTGGTAGATTAACAGGTATAAAGCTATGCTATCTATTCTAAGTGAATCAAGTTATAGTATATGTATGTATTGAAACAACACATTGCACCTCACAAACATGTACAAATGAATGTTTAAGGCAAAAGAAGATCTGCATTTGAATATTGACTCTGTCACCTATTTACTATGTCTGACCTTTTTAAGACAACTTAACCTCTGTACCCTGGTTGGTTCATATATATAAACAGGACATAATACTTTGCTTACTAACAGGACCAATATGGCATTAAATGAGAAAAGGTCCATGAATACTTCTTTGCATATGCTTAAAATACTGCTGGCTCATTCCTGTTCTTATGTTCTTCCAACTATTTATTATGCATCCCTTGTGACCAGGTACTGAATAAGCCCTCCATACACATTAGCACAAATTCTTAAAACACACCCACTAGGTAGGAATTATTCTTATTCTTATCTCATAGATGAAGAATTGAATGCTGGGAGAGGGGCATGATCACTCAGGTGACATGTGACAGAGCTGGCTGGAACTGAGGTCTGTCTGTTTCTATCCCTATGTCTTTTCTACTGCACCAGTCCCCCACCGAGACAAGATGGTAAGTGTGAATGATATACAACACACAGCTCATCATCGTTTTCAGAAAACAATCTGCCAAGTGGTCCATCTGCCAAATGAGCAACAACAAAATTTATGTCCCTCTTAAAAAGTTTTAAAGTCTATATCAGTTTAAATTGGGTTTTATTTAAAAGCTTTCAAGATTTTCAATTTTTGACCAATTTCCATTTTGTCTTTTTAACAGCATTTTAACGTCCCTCTTAAAAAGTTTTAAAGTCTATATCAGTTTAAATTGGGTTTTATTTAAAGCTTTCAAGATTTTCAATTTTTGACCAATTTCCATTTTGTCTTTTTAACAGCATTTTAAAGAATATTCCAGTAGTTTCTGTCATAGCTCGGCAAATGGAACTTGGGCTGGATGTCAGTTCCTACCTGCTCCCTCAACTAGGAGTCCTTTCAGGGATACAAACCACAAGACCAGATGTGACAGCTCTTGGGAACACCCAGGATGGCTTGGACGAAGTTAACTTTTGCAGGTTAGTCCATGTCACACTGGGGGTTTCTGGTAGTCAGTGGAGTTTGGGCCAACTGGGACCCATGCTGTGATTATTTCCACAGCTCTTGATGTATAATTGGGTAAGTATAGTCAGGGACTGGCAAAATCCCCAATTTGGCTCTCTGATCTATGGAGTGAGGATTATTATGGTAGGAAAGACCAAGCAGAAGCTCTTGGAACTTCCCTTCCCTACCAGAATATTAATCAAAAGCACAACCCAATCCTGGAAGAAAGACATTGGAATGATATAGTTTAGTGCTGACTTTAACGACTTTAAAGAGGCATCACCTCCCCATCTAACTTGCCTGCTGCATTGCAGTCTCCCCCTCAATCCACACTCTCTTTGTTGGGTTCCCCAGAGGCAGACCTGAAGTCAGAGTTCAAATGCAAGTAGTCATTGGACTTTTTTTGTTGTTTTTTATTTAGTCTTTCTTCTCTGATGGTCTTATGCAATCACATGGCCTTGAATACCACTGATGTGCTGGTGACTTTTAATTTTATATTCCCAGCCTTCACCTACCTCTGTTAAGAGCTTCAGACTTGAATTATCCAGCTGCCTACTTAACATCTCCATTTCACTATCTAACAGTTAGCTCTCACGTGACATGCCCCCAAACAAACTAGGAACTTTAGTACTACACCTCCCAATCTACTTCCCCATCTCAGTAATCACCTGGTTTATTAGAACAAAAGCCTTGGAACTGTCCTTAACTCCTGTGGTTGGTCTTCAAAATGAGTGCTGAATCTCACCACATCTCCCCTTCCTATACTTGACACTGTACTTGAGGCCACTGTAGTCTTTCCACTGAAAGATTTACCATAGCTCCTAACTGATTCTGTACTTCGTTCTTGCTACCCTAACATTCATTCTCCATCCAGCTGCCAAATTAGCTTTTTAAAATGTATATCAAATGTTATTATTTTCCTGTTTAAAACTTGCTTTCTATGATAAAGCAAAATCTGAACCCTCGCCATAATTTCAAAGCCCTGCTTGGCTGACCCTTGCCTACTTCTCCCACCTTATTTCCTAATGTGTTGCTCCTTTAACTCACTCCATGCCAGTCATGGTGGCCTTTTTTTGTTTTGTTTTGGTGGCTAGACAGCACAGGGATCAAACCCTGGGCCTTGGTGCTATCAGCACCACACTCTAACTAACTAAGTTAACTGCCCAGTCCAACATGGTGGACTTATTAATGTTTCTTGAATCTGCTGAGCTCATTCTGGCCTCAGAATCTCAGACTTCCTTCCCTTTTGCTTAAGATGCTTTCCTCCCAGATCATTGTATGACTCTCTCGTTTACTTTAATTAGCTCTCTGCTCCAATGCCTACCTTCTCAGAGAGGCCTTCCCTGATGATTAAATCTAAAAATACTCATCTCTGCCATCTAAATTAAGGGACAGAATAACGTACTGCACCAAAGAGTTGTAAAAATGTGCCTCAAACATAGTAGATATTTATTTCTCATTTAACATTCCAGGGCTCATGGCGTGTCTCTGACATCCTTCCCAGATGGCTTCTGAGGATGTTCTAGTTGTCCCCCCTTCTCAGCCAGCAGGGGAATAGAAAGTCCGAGGCAAGTGGTTTTGTCTCTAGAGAGACGATATGGAACTCAGTGTCACTTCTACTCCATTAGCCCAAACATAGGTACATATCCACATCTAGCTGCAAGAGAGGCTGGGAAATATCTCTAGCTGGTTGATCTTGAGTTCTGTACTAAAAGGAATGTGGAGAGAATGGATACTGGGGAAAAATTAGTGGTCTCTGTCTTACCTACACACCTCTGCTTCTTTATACCCCCTCTCTTACTTCACAGTACTCATTATCACTTGTCTTTCTATATGTTTATTTGCTTCTTTTTTGATTTTCTGTTGTCCCCACTTCATAGAATATCAGCTCCATGGGGGCAGAACTGTGTTTTTCACCATGTCCCTAATGCTTAGGAGAGTGGCACCAACAGTTGCTCAAAATATATTTGTTAAGTGAATGAGCAATAAAGGATTTGGATGATTTTTATCTAATTTGTCATAATGGGTAGTTATTAGAAAGAATGTTAACTTTGGATTTTATTTCAACCTGTTATCTTGAAACAAAAGGTTAGCTAATTAAAGTTTCCAGGGGGTATACCTCCTCCAGTAGATATTAATATATTTTAGTGGCCTGTAATCCATGGCTAGAGAAATAGAGAGTGGGTGCTCATACCAACTGAATTTCATGTTTCACGGAGCCATTAGTAGTAGCATGTTGTATGGCTATATATACTAGAAGATTTTTTAAATTATTGATTAACAACTTAAGTTATATTATCAAAGTTATATTATTTATTATTATTATACATAATTAATCATGTATTATATATTAATATATAATATATATTTTAATATTATATATATTAATATATGTAATATAATATATTAATATTATATATTATTAAGTTATTAACAACTTCAGTTATCATATTTAATGTATAATGTAATGACTCATTGCTACTTCCATGATATCCATGGCCATAGAAGAAAATGTTAATTTGGATACTTTGGTTAGAAAAGCATCAATAACCTTTATTAATTTTTATTATTTCAAAAGACTGAGAAGTTGAAGACACAAATAAATGGAAAGATATCCCATGTTCATGGGTTGGGAGAATAAACATCAAAATATCCATATTACCCAAAGAAATCTACAGATTCAGTGCAATTCCTATCAAAATTTCAAAGATGTTCTTCACAGAAATTGAAAAAACAATCTGAATGTTTGTATGGAACCACAAAAGACCTCATATAGCCAAAGCAATCTTAAACAAAAAGAACAAAGTTAGAGGCATCACACTACCTGACTTCAAAATATACTATAAAGCTCTAGTAACCAAAACTCATAGTACTTTCATAAAAACAGACAAAATTTTCTGACCAATAGAATAGAATAGAGAGCCCTGAAATAAACCTACACACTTACAGCCAACTATTTTTCAACAAAGGCACCAAAAATATACAGTGAGGAAAGGACAGCCTCTTCAATAAATGGTACTGGGAAAACTGGATGTCCACATGTGAAATGAAATCAAACCTCTATCTCTCACCATACACAAAAACAAACTCAAAATGGATCAAAGACCTAGATTTAAGATCCAAAGTTATGAAACTACTAAAAGAAAACACAGGGGAAATGCTACACGACATGTGGGTAGGCAGAGCTTTTTTGAACTAGACTAGAAAGGCACAGGCAACTAAAGCAAATATACACAATGGGAGTACATCAAACTAAAAAGCTTCCACACAGCAAGAGACACTATCAACAAAGTGAAGAGACAACCTACAGAATGGGAGAAAGTGTTTGCAAACTACACCTACATCAAACTAAAAAGCTTCCACACAGCAAGAGACACTATCAGCAAAGTGAAGAGACAACCTACAGAATGGGAGAAAGTGTTTGCAAACTACACATCAGAAAAGGTGCTAATATATAGAATATATAAGGAACTCAAGCAACCCAACAGCAAAACAAAACAAAACAAAAAAAACAAAAAAAAAACAATTAAAAAATGGGTAAAAGATTTGAATAGGCATTTAGAAGAAAGTAAAAAGAAGACACATAAATGGCCAATGGGCAGATGAAACAAAAAAAACAAAAAAAAAACAATTAAAAAATGGGTAAAAGACTTGAATAGGCATTTAGAAGAAAGTAAAAAGAAGACACATAAATGGCCAATGGGCAGATGAAAAAATGCTTAATATCACTAATCATCAGGGTAATGCAAATTAAAACCACAATGAAATATCACCTCACACCAGTTAGAGTGGCTATAATCAACAAGACAGAAAATGACAAATGCTGGTGATGCAGAGAAAAGGGAGCCCTCATACATTGTTGGTGGGAATGTAAGTTGGTACAGCTATTGTGCAGAACAGTTTAGAAGTTTCTCAGAGACCTAAAAATAGAACTACCTTATGACCCCACAGTCCTACTACTGGGTATATACCCAAAGGCCATGAAATTAGTGTATCGAAAAGACTCCCATGTCCATTGCAATGCTATTCACAATAGTCAAGAGAGATGGAATCAACCTAAATGCCCATCAACAGATGAGTGCATAAAGAAACTGTGCTGCATATACACAATGGAATACTACTCAGCTATTAAAAAAAAAAATGAAATCCTACCATTTGCAGCAGCATGGATGGTACTGGAGACAATCATGTTAAGTGAAGTAAGCCAGGAACAGAAAGACAAATACCACATGATCCCACTCATATATGGAATC
>NW_007729198.1:192289-235537 GCF_000696425.1 Galeopterus variegatus
TTAAAAAAAAGACTCTCACACACACACACACACACACACACACACACACACACACACACACACACACACATATATATTTATTTATAAGTAACACAGCATCTTTTTATATTGTAAAGTTATATTTAATTACTGCTTTGCTCTTATCATACTGTAACTTTCTTTTTCTATACATTATGTTTTGGGGACCTATTGAGATTGATCTCTGTGGATTTGTTTTATTCTTTTTAAGTTCAGTACACTATTCTAAGAATATGCCACATTTAAAAAATCCATTCCCCGATTGATGGAGTTTGGATGTGTTGTCCCCTCCAAAGTCAGGTGGAAATTTGATCTCCAATGTGGCAGTGCTGGAAACTGATTGAGTCATGGGGGCAGATCCGTTATGAATGGATTAATGCTCTCCCTGGGGGAGGAGGTAGTAGTGAGTGAGTTCTTGCTCTATTAGTTCCCATGAGAGTTCATTGTTTATAGGACCCTGGCACCTCCTCTCTCTCTCTCTCTTGCTTTCTCTCACCATGTGATCTGCTCATACCCACCGGCAGCCTGCCACTTTCTGTCATGAGTAGAAGCAGCCTGAGGCCCATGCCAGATGCAACTGTCCCAGAATCGTAAGCCCAATAAACCCCTTTTCTTTATAAATTACCCACTCTCAGATAGTTCTGTTATAGCAACACAAAACGGATTAAAACACCAATCAATGGACATTTGAGAATTCCCTCTTTTTCTCTTTTATACACAATGCTGCAGTGACCATCCTTGTAAACATATGACAATATTCACCTGGTATATATCCCTAAATGTGCCATCACTGGGTCCTAGAGTGTACATATTTTTAAAAAATTTCTACGAGATGCTGCAAAGTTCTTTCCAAAGGGCCTGTAACAATATATACTTTTGCTAGCAGTGTATGATAGCGCCCATTTTCCCATATTTACAATACTTGAAATGATCATTTAAATGTTTTTTCCCAGTGTTATTAACATTCTTAATTCTGCTTAACTGAAGGAAAAATTAAACAAAGATAAAAAATTTCTACGAGATGCTGCAAAGTTCTTTCCAAAGGGCCTGTAACAATATATACTTTTGCTAGCAGTGTATGATAGCGCCCATTTTCCCACATTTACAATACTTGAAATGATCATTTAAATATTTTTTCCCAGTGTTATTAACATTCTTAATTCTGCTTAACTGAAGGAAAAATTAAACAAAGAAAATTCTCAAAGAATGTTTTACTAAACTGTTTATGGCACTATAGTATCTTGAAAAGAACTTTGACATCATCAGATCTTTTTGTAAGTAACTTAATTTATTTTACCTCAGTTTTTTAGTCTGTAAAATAGAAATATTAATATTTCAGCAAGGTCATATTAAAGACTAAATGAAATGTGAAAGCTTCTGGCCAAGGCTTGGTATGTGGCAGGATAAATAAGTATTTCTTTCCTTCTTATAAATTGTCTGAATAATACTGGGAGTTTGGGGAACATGAACTATATCTAATTCATTGACTCTAAGATGTCATGGGTTTTAAGATACACCATTATTTTTCATACCTTTAAGAAAGAAAACAATACTGTTCATTAAACTGTGACATATCATCAGTTGTAAAGCTCATCAAGATTTCAGAAATGTTAAAATGTGGTTTGAAAATCTGTGTCTTATAACTAATCAGATATGATGCTGTCTTAGTTCCCCCAGAGGTAAACCCTGAGGCAAAGATTCAGATGCTAACACTGTATTTGGGAGGTAATACAGGACACGTTGGTAGGGGAGAGGAGATCAGAAACAGGGAAGGAAAGAAAGCCAATAACAGGTGCTTTATTATTGATGTTTCTTTTGTGGTAAAATGAAGCATAATTCCATTCAGAAATTCTAGGAGCCAGTATTGAAACTCAGAGTTATTCCACCCAAGGTGCAAATGAGCTAGGATATTTGTGCACCAACTTCTGTTAGTCCTTGTTTGAGGTCTGCTTTCGGAGACAGCTAACTCCCTGCCCCATGTTTGGACAGAGAAGTTTCCAAACTTCTCTGGCAAGAGAATCATCAGGCAGAGTTGCAGACACTAGCAGTGAGACAGTGGGCCCATATAAGAGGAAATGGTAAGGCTGAGGCAGTAGGAGTAGAACATTAATCCTGTCTGCTACAGTCCACCCCTTGGAATGCCCAGGCCTGTTTCTGCCCAGGTTTACTGCATCTTCTCACTGATTCTTCAAGAGTGTGTCCATCACAATTCTAAAAACAAACTAATGAACAAGAACAAACAAATTAACAAACAAAAATCCCAAAACAGAAAGGTTAATGGGACAAACTAGAGTCTCTGTTCCTGTAGTTGGCACTAAGACCATACTGATGACCATCACTTCCTTCTTATCTATTCATCTAAATTTTATTTACCCTGGCCTAGCATTTCTGCTAGTCTAGGTGGCTTGCTCATTTGGGAGATTCTCATCCCTGAGAAGTCAGAACTCTCATTTACCATGCTTTTATCAGGCTGGGATTGCAACAATTATTAATTCATTGGTATTGATGGCACAAAAGTACTATGTCCCAGTAAATCCTTTGAATTCCGGGCATACTCCTCAACGCTCCTAATAGTGCCTTATGATAGTTGTAGTCGATAATGCCTGCCAGCATAGGATCTCTTTTTAAAGATCTGCTTACCTACTGGCATGAGGAGTTAAACATATCCAAAGAACAAACATTTTGCATGAGTTCCCCAAGTGTGTCACTTGGGAGTGGTGGTGACAGAGGCTGTTCCTTCTATCCTTTTGATCTTAGATCTACATATTCTACCTATCAGGCAAACAGCACTATGTCATGGGCATTGGCTCAAAGTTTATATGGCATCTGGAAGGACAGCAATCCACACTGCAGGATGTCATCTGTTGGTGCCTTGTCCAACATTCTATCAAGCCACCAGCTTTGATAGGATAGTGTGATATATAGCAGTATCAGTGGAGCTCATGGTCATGTGACATGACCATTGTCTTACTTCTACAGACATAAAATGAGAGCCTGGTACCAAAATAACATTATGGAGGATCTCATAGATCCCATGGATCCCTTGGGTATAGTGCTGGCTGAGACACTGAGGGAAAGAAAGGCAAACCCATACCTAGAATATGTATCTATCCCAATTAGAACAAATCACTTCCCGGGAAGGGGATGGAAGGGGGCTGATAATAATTAACTTGCAACCAAGTAGCTGGTTAGTCTACTCAAGGGATGGTACCATAATGAATGCTCAAATTTGGTGACTGCTGTTTTTCACTAGGACATCAGCAGTACAGTACTTAGGTCAGTCTTGGTGGGAGGGATCCCTGCTGTGGGGCATGGGCTCCACTCCTGACCCATGGATACTCAATTTATTAGTCCACTGGGCAAGCACCAGGGTGGCTGAGGACAGAAGCTGGCTGCCTCCTGGGATGAATTGTCCTGTCCAACTGGTTGTTTAGTGTATTTTCTACAGTAGATGCTTTCTTGTGGGCATTGATATGAGACATCCAGGTAAGTAGTGCTATTGTGCAAGAGCAATATATTTTCAGCCTGTACCACTGTATGAAGTTGACTCACTCCTGAACGAGCCTGGGTTTTTGCCTACTTTGTTGGTAATAGGGACTCCCCAGAAAAGCCATAGGTGTGACCTGAGGAAGAAGTGTTGGTAACGGGGCAGATGACATAACTACTACAATAAATATGAAACTTCACCTTGGAAAAGACATGAAATTTGCTTATGGATGTGGATGTCAGAAAAGTTGCAGCTTGTGAATTATTATGAAGTGGTAGAAAGAGGATTATCTGAAGTGAGGTAGCGGTGAATACACATGTGCATTTTGCTTATTCCTATGTGGCTTGGTTCACCTAGGTGTTCTAATTCACTTACTGTTTCTTGCCAGACAAAATCACACATAAACTAATGTGAAATTTCTGTTATGTTCAAATTGTTCCCAGATAGATCAATTGCATTGGAATAAATTTATATTTTCTAAAGAATTATTATAACAGAACTGACTGTATCTCTAAAAATTCTAGTGATGTGGTAAGCCTGGAATGTTTGTAAGGTTTATTGCCTACCTTCTGGTCTGCATGTGTCATATGAGGGCATCAGGTTACTTGCCATTCCTGCTCTGGAATTCTGATTAACAAGAGGTTATCAATATAGTGGACCAAGATGATGTTCTGTGGAATGTCCAGATGTTCCTTCAGACTACATTATGTCAAAGAGTGGGAGGGTTAACAGAACCTCGATGCAACTCCATGAATGCTGCTATCTGTTTCAAGTCAATTGCCCTTACCAAGGCAGTGACTCCAGATCTTGCCTGCTGGTCCCTGGACACAAGGAGCCCAAAGTACCCAAACAGTGGCTGTAGATTATACACTGGAATTTTTGCTGCATCCCCTGGAAAAAGTGTTGCCCCTTTGGGAACCAGGACTTCTAACCTTCAACACCCAGAGCTATGTGGATGGTAAGCACAAAGTCCCCAAGTGGTACATTGGGAGGAATGGAAACTATAGTCATTCCTGTTTGACTCTTGGGCTCCTGAATCCATGTATTCTTCCTCTCAGGGACACAGAGCCATGTAAAATTCTTTTATTGATGCCTATACTACATTCTGCAGGATGCACCCCATACTCACTGAGTATTGCCTCTGCTGGTGTTTTAGCTGTGTTGTTAGCAGGCCATATCAATGCTTCATAAGGCCAGAAGTTTCCAGTATGTGATATGACTAGCGGATCCTTTAGTCATGGGCTCTTTCCTGTGTCTTCTTTATTCTAAAGTGAGTCTTCTGGCCTGGCACAATGATAGATGGGATTCCCACACTGTTGGACCACGTACACAGTCAGCCCTTAGATGAGCTGGCTGAGGGCCTGCAAGAGGGAAAGGCAAACCCATACTCAGAATAAGATATCTATCACTGTGAGGATGAAACGTTGGCCCTTCCAGTGTGGAAAGTGCCCAGCATAGTCAATATGCCACCCACCAAGTGGCTGTTGGTTTTCTTAAGGAATAGTACTATATTGAGAGTTCAGCATTGATCTCTCATTGGCATGTTGGACATTCGATAGTGGCCATTTTTGGTAGCTTTTGACAGGAGCCATCTGCTGTACCTGTCACCAGTGATGGGGTCCTCATTGACAGTCGGACAGTGAATGGTCTGTCTCCAAAACCCATCTATTCTCCTGCTCTCTTGGACCACTCTCAATACCAACCGTCACAGGTTGCAGGGCCAGGACTAGGGTGAGGCAACCAAGGGGCCTAGAACACAAAACTTCAGGAGGTCCTCGATCTCAGGTTTGTGCAAGTGCAGGGACAGCACCTGAGAGTGAACGTCTCCTTAAACGTTGTGCCCTGGGTGCTTCACTTGCCTCATTCTAGTTCTGGCCCCAGCAAGTTGGGTTTTCTAGAAGTTGATGCTGAGGTGGAGTTTGGGTTGCAGTTTCAACACCTTTGAAAAGAAGGAGGTGGAAGCAGGGTCAGGCAGAGTAAAAATTCAAACTGCAGTGCAGGCCTGAAAAAGCCTTGGCCAACCAGGCAGGGCATTCTGAAGCACATATTGCCCATCAGAGTGGTTCTGCATTTGTTGGTAGCCAGGCATTTATAGTCCTACCTCACTTGGTTGTCAGATACATGCATCCCCATGGACAGTGTGACCTTGGTAAATGTGGCTCTTCTCAGCTGAAGTGGACCTAAAGGAGCTGACAGTCGAGCAGTGGGCCTCCTTGAAGGGGGATCTGGGTGACATAGCTCCATATCTGCTATGACTCTCTTGCAGACTCTTTGCTTTTTATCCCTGAAACTTTGAGTTCTGTTGATTTGGATGTTTTTGTTACCATTAGAGAAATGCTTCCACCAGGGGACAAAACAATAATTGATTTGGAAGCTGAGACTACCACTTGGCTATTTCAGTCTTCTCATGCCACTGAACTAAGAAAAGAAGGGGGTTGATGTACTGATTGGAGTGATTGAACCTGATTTCACAAGAGAAATTGGGTGGATGCTATGCAATGAGGGCAGGTAGGACTATGAAGTCAAGGACTAGAAGTCAGGGGATTCTCTGGAATACTGCTTGGTAACTGCATATCCAATAGTAAAAGTTAATGGAAAATGACAGCAACCAAAGTAAGACAAGACAAATGATTTGGACCACTCAAGAGTAAAGATTTAGGTCACACTGTCAGGTAAAGACTCCAATCAGGTGAGATCTTGGCTGAGAACAGGAAACAAGGAAGAATAGAAAAGAAAGAAGTTATAAATACCAATGATGGCCTTTGACTAGTCACAGAAACAAGGTTTGTAGAAGCTACGTGGATTTCTTCCTCGTTTGTTATGAATACATACATACACTTACACACACACATACATAAATACAGACTGTTTTCTTTTTCTCTTTCTCTTTTTTTCTCTTTATTATTTTATGAGGGTACCTCAAAAAGTTCGTGGAAAAATAGAATTAAAAGATAATACCTATCTTTCCATGAAATTTTTGAAACATCCTTATAAAAGGAAGGATGTTGGTGATTAACATAACAATGTAGCATTTGATTTACAGAATATTCAAAGTATCTGTGACCAAGTTTGAGAAGTTCAAATATATGACTAAGGGTGGGTATGGATGCTGAGTAGCCAAAGGGGTGGACTGTGCCAATTATTAAGCCATTACTGTCTCTCAGCTCCAAGCCTACCATTGTTCTCTCTGTTCTGCACAGGTTAGTGTTCAGGTCACTTTGACTATGAAATGGGACTTTGACTATGAAATGCACTTCTCTGTTGTAAGCTGGCTTCCTGCTAGTTTCTGCCGGACTGGAAGGCCAAAAAAGGGAGAACTTCCTGCTCCTGGTTTGTTTGCTATGTCTGTCTTTGTTACCCCAGCAACAGCTCATTGCCCTGGAAGCAGTAGTTGGTTCCAGTAGCCATTGGTTTCAGTTTCCAGCCTCTCCTCATGCTCTGAGAGCCAAGCTCCTCACACCTCCTCAGAGGTACCAGCTCCAGATGGGGCCTGCTTTCCTCCTTAGGTCCCAGCTCCAGTATCACAGAGCAGTATTTTAAAGGTATGTTTAAAGTTGGGAGGTAATGGTTTAATAAACTGCATATTCTACTTCTGTGAACCTTCCCCACATGTTTGTTCTTCAAAAATAACTCCTTCCTCCTGGTCATAAAGTGAACCTGCTGATGCCAGAAAGAGGGCAACCTTCTGCCCTCTAGGCATATCACTCCTACCTCTGCTCTTACTCAAGACAGAAAAGACACCATCCCAGCATGTTCCTGCAGAAAGCCCCAGGGCTCTCCAGGCCTAGGAGGGAGACAAGGGCTACCCCTGAGGCTCCCCTATGCGGCCAACAGAAGAGAACAAAAGAGCAGGGGAAGGCTGGGTGCTGTTATCCTCAACCCACAGTCTGAGGTGAGAAAGTAAGCCAGTGACCCATGCTGACCTTTCCAGCCGTCTGGCAGACTTTCCCCTGGAAAATGAAACTTTCCACAGAGTCTGTCTTAATTATGCATGGACACAGTTGATTTGCATATCCAAATACTCAGGGCTGTGGAGTGGACAAATAATTGCTGCCTGGTGGTTGACTGCAGTAGGATGAATGAAAGGGCAAGGATGGCAAAGCCCTCTGACCTGAACACTAACCCGTGCTGATCAACTTCCCAGTAACAAAACCGCAAGTTTGCAGAATTGACTGAATTCGAATGTCCTTACTTCTTTACCATTATTCTCGCCCCATTCCCATTCCAAACCAGTGGCCTCTCTGAAGCTACGCATACTTCTTGCTGCCCCTAAACTTTTTTAGCTTACCAGAGAATAATCTGGCAGGCAAAATCTGTCACTTAGTTCACTATAGGTCCTTGATAAATCTCTATATCTGCTTGGACCTTAATTTTCTCACTACTTGCAAATAAGGAATTTGGACTGGATTATCTTTAAAGATATTTCTAGCCCTATAAATTCTAAAGCTGTATAATATGAACTGAATTGTGTTCCCCAGAATTCATACGGTGAAGTCCTAACCTCCAGTGTGATAGGATTTGGAGACTGGGCTTTGGGAGGTAATTAGGGTTAGATGAGGGTGGAGCCTTGATCTGGCAGGATCGGTGTCCTCACAGGAAGAGACTCCAGAGAGCTTGCTCTCTTTCTATCTGCCACATGAGGATACAGTGAGAAGATGTCTGTCTACAAGCCAGGAAGAAAGCCCTCATCAGAAACCAGATCCTTCTGGACCTTGATCTTGGACTTCCCACCTCCAAAACTGTGAGTAAATAAATTAATACATTTTTGTTAAGCTACCCAATCTACGGTATTTTGTTATGGCAGCCTGAGCAAACTAGTACACTGTAATTCTGCCTTTCCCCACTGAGTGATTCTGGGCAAGCTCTACCTTTTCCTTGGACTGCAATTTTCTCACTGGTAAATTAGGAGGTTGGATTAGATTAAGTTGGATTTAAGGTCCTTTCCACATTTAAAGTCTCTGATTCTAATGCACTCTAAGATGTCTGATGGAATGCATTGCCCCTTCTAGGGGTATTTGCAATTAGAAGAGTTGAAGTATTAGTTTCTCTCTCTCCCTCTCTCTCTCATTCAGCTACAAGTGATAGAAAGCAAACTTGAACATGAGTAAAGAGAAAATGTATTGGCCCAAAGAATCCAAGGAATGGTCTCACTCCCAACATTCAGGAAGAATAGGGACACAACTGGGACACAGGCTCAAAAGCTGGGATAGTCCACCTCTCATGTCTGCTGCTTTTCATGTGTTAACTCCATCCGCTCTCACTGTAGGTCAGTTGATTTTTTTTCCCCATAGGATGGGAGACATAATGGGAAACTTCTTGAGTTTTACATCTTTGGGCATTTGCTACTAGGAGGAATCAACCAACCTTGGCATTCTGGATTCAAATGTTTTAAATCCAAAAGAAGAGAGTCATTAACCCAGTTTGTTTCAGATACTGCCTCTGTACCAATCAGCTGTGACCAGAGGCCGGGGGAATTTAAATACCAAACCTCACTTGGTATCCATGGAGACTGGGCGAGGCAGTTCCCGGGAGAAGGGAGCATGTATGTGCTGGCTCAACATTCTACAGGAATAAGATTATCACAAAGGGATGGATTTCTGATGGTGGGATTTTAGGCTGTAATGAAGGAGCCACGAAAGTAGAGCTATTGGCCTGCCTTTGAGGCCTTATATATCTGAAATATTTCAGCATTTAAAAAATCATATTATAGAAGAATTTCTATAAAAATGAAGAATTTCATATTACAAAATAATTTTAATTGAAATCAGGCTGGTTATTTAAGATAATTCCAATTTTGTAAAAACGAAAAAGCAAATCATTTCAAAGTTATTTATCTAAGAGACGAGACTGAGTGTTCTTTTTATTTTGCTGTATTTCCAAATAATCTGTAAGGAATATGCATTACTTTTATATCAGCAAATGAGTTATTGTATGTCCTAAGCGCAAAGCCCTCTCATTAGTGCGGGATTTGACTTTCTGCAAATGCGCTCAATTGCTCCTGCTGTCAACTTGAGCAGCCTGTCTTTTGTCTCTGAGTGCGTCCTTTCACAAACTCATATATTTTCTGTCTTCTTTCCTTGCAGGACTCCAGCCCGATAGCTGTAGAAGGACAGCAGGCTGTGTTTTTCCAGAAACTTCAGGCTCAAGGCAGATATAAAGATATAAAGGCTGCAAGACAGGACTTAGTCTCAGTGCTCCATGCTGGTCATGGATCTGTATCAGAGTAATACGCCCCTCGGCAGGCTGTGTTTTTCCAGAAACTTCAGGCTCAAGGCAGATATAAAGATATAAAGGCTGCAAAACAGGACTTAGTCTCAGTGCTCCATGCTGGTCATGGATCTGTATCAGAGTAATACGCCCCTCAGAGTGCAGAGATGGAGCTTTATGGCTTACAGAACATCTTCACATCCACAAACACGTTTTATAGGCACAATAGCAGCTTGCTGTTCCCACAATAAGCCCCTATTTCAAGTTCCCATGCCTTTGCATTCACTGTTCTCTATGTGTAAAAATTCTACATGGCTTACTTCAAGTGCCTCCTTCTTAAAGCATTCCCTTGAGTCCAGGCAGAATTAGTCTCACCTTCCTCGGTGCTCCCAGGACACTGTACACACCTGCCATGTTCATAGGTAGCATACAGTAGGTATTGGAATATTGTTTTGTCTTCCTCACTGGAATTCGACCTCCTCAAGGGCAGGGGTGGATCTTACTCATTTCTATGTACTCAGCTTTGGCACCAAGGCTGGTGCAGGTTAGGTGCTCAACTTGTTGACATGAAGTAAACAACCCAGTAAGGGCAAGTAAGGCTGTTAGCATCACCTCCATTTGAGAGAGGAGTAAACTAAAACTCAAGGAAGGATGTATCACCTTGCCTAAAATCCCTCAGCTAGTAAGCGATGAAGCTGGGATTTGAGCCTAGGTCAGTTTAATTCCAAGCTTGTGCTCTTTCAACACCACGTTTGACAGTCATCTCCATCATCATAACCACCACCACCATCATCATCCTCATCTTTCCAGTGCCAAGTTGGACCAGGACCGCAGGAAATACTAGTTGAATGAATAAAGCACTACTGTAGTCGCTGTAACTATCATCTCTCCCTCTTGCTACCCGTCCTAACGCCTCTCTCATACCTCTTTCCAGGAGTCAACATGTGTTTCTCTCTCTCTCTCTCTCTCTCTCTCTCATACACACACACACACACACACACGTGCACACACACGCACACACTTGCACACGCACACACTTGCACACACACACACGTGCACAGGGTCGGAGGAGAGGGAGAGAGAGAGGACAAGAGACATAGCTGCATTATTCCGGCATTCTGGAAATCATGTCCAAAGAGGATCTTAGGATTTGACTCGTATATATGCAGCTCTTATTTGATGGTGCTATTTTAAACAGTTCTCAGTTGGGAGGCTGGCAGCTCTGATTGCTTTTCAAAGCCCTGTCTTTTATCACCATCGTTTTCTTCATACATAAATCCAGGCTGCGTCCCCACCTTCTGTTTCCTTTCTGTCTTTGAGCTGAGGAGTAAGCAACATGCAATTTAGTAGCTGGGCTAGAGGGGGACCGGATTGCTTCACAGACTTCGGTGGTTTAATTGACTTGTTTGCTTTTGGATGAGTCATGTTCAGTCTGCGTTGTTTTCCCTTAACTAGATGGTAGTGGTGGTGCTTTTTTCCCATTTCTTTCTTTCTTTTTCTTTCATTCTTCCTTCCTCCCTTCCTCCCTTCCTCCCTCCCCCTTCCTTCCTTCCTTCTTTCCCCCCTCCCTTCCTTCCTTCCTTCCTTCCTTCCTTCCTTCCTTCCTTCCTCCCTCCCTTCCTTCCTTCCTTCCTTCCTTCCTTCCTCTGTCTATCTTTTTTCCCCCCCTGTCAAGCACAATCAGTATTGGTTCTGATGGAGCATAGGCCTGGCTTTGGAGGAAACAATGCTTCTTTTCATTTCTGAAAATAGAAGGGGTGACTCCACACTTGGCTGCATTTGGATAATTGCTGAACTTCGAAATCCCCACCTGTTCTCCTCCCCAAGGACAAGCTTAGCCAAAACATCCTATCTTCACATTTCCCGCTCCCTTTATACCATCTGCATACAGGTAGTTAAGGCTCCTGAGGGGAGCCTATCAAACAGGTGTTTACATTCTTAAATTTCTAATCGGGATATTTCTGGAAACAGGTAAACAGAGCCTTTGAGTTCAGCAGAAAGGTCTTAGCAGCAGGGAGTAGGAAATTTACCTGCAGAATAAAAGACTGAATTAAGGTTTGGCAACCTTCAGTCATTAGGGAAACATAAGAAACTGTTCAGCACAGGTACTGACACCTAATTGGTTTCATAAATGTTTATGGATGGAAGGAAGAAAAAGAAGATGGGAGAATGTGGGGGGCGAAGGGAGGAGGGACACCTCCTTTACTGGTTTTTCCTTTACTCACTAGAGATGTCAGATTTCACATGTCTCTGTCCTGGGCCAACTTCTCTACCCATTTTCTCTAGACTCTTTATATGCAAAATGAGGTCTATAGATCAGCATCACCAGCAGCTTGTTAGATATGTACCGTATCAGGCCCTAACCCAGACCCTGTATATCAGAATCTGCATTTTAACAAGATCCCCAGGTGATTCGAATGCTTGTTAACACATTGATTTAGAAAATTTCATACGGTTTTAAACTTTCAATTGCCATCTAAATACCGATGAGTCATAAATATGTTTCTTTAACCCCGATATTCTCAGGAACTTTAGATTCTAAATGCCCACTGCCTACTGGACTTTCTCATTTGGAATCCACAGGTCATCTCAAATTTTATATGACTGAAAGACAGCTCTTGGCCCTGCAAACTACTTCTCTATTTTTCCTCTTCCCCAGAAATGGCACCACCACTCACAAAGTTACTCAAGCCAAAAAATGTGCATGTTATTTTTGATTTTTCTCTTCTCCTCACTGCCAGCATCCAGTTTATCAGCTACTCCTGTGCATTATTCCTCTAAGCAGATACATTCTCCTACTTCTCTCTGTTCTCACCCTGAGAGTCCCAGCCCGAGCCACCCCATCATTTTTTGTTTGAATTACTATCTGCGTCCGCTTCTGCAGCATACAATCTATTTGCCAAAAAGCTATTGGAGAAATCATTTCAAAACATGCATCATTCCATATCTCTGCTTCACATTTCATCTAGAATGTGATAGAATTTTTTTTTTTTACTTTAGGGAAAAAACCCAATGGATCTATCACCTACCTACTTCTCTGACCCAAATCTTGCATCTCTTGTCCCCTTTTCTACTCTGCTCCTTGCGTGGGGCCTCCACCTCAGGGCCTTTGCACAAACTGTTCTCCTGTGTAGAATTCTCCTTCTGACCCTGCATGCTGGTTCTTTCCTTGTCACTCAAACCGCAGCCCAAAAGTCACCTGCTTAGAATAGCTTTTCTTTAGCACATAACCTAAACTTGCTGAAGTTACATCCTAGGATAGTCACCTGCATAGCACATGTCACTGACTTTGTGATATGTGCAGGCATATATTTTTTGCCTCTCTGTCCTGTAATGTAAGCTCTTTGTGAGCAGACCCACTTATATCAGCTGTAGTGTTATAGTGCCCACACAGGCAAGTTTCCTGCTCATTTGGTTACTATACAGGTCAGTACTATCATTTTACATACAGATGGTTGGACGGAACTTTCTCAGTTGTCCAGGATTAGTAACTAGAACCCAAAGTTGAGGACAAAGAGAAACCAAGTACCAAGTAAATAAGGCAGAGACTACTTGGAGGACTCTGGAACCCTCAATCATCATCCTAGTTCTCCCCCATCTCCATCTGTTTATACAAAGGAGGAGAGGAGGATGGCAGGTCAGAAGTTGTTGGCTTAGGAGTTCTGTGGCTTTTCCTTCCCTTCCCCAATGGGTGTTCTTCCCAGCTAAGTGAGGAGTGATTTCAAGAAGCGGAGATTGGCACCTCTCTTTCAGGTGGGCTGTCTATCAGTACATCGGATTAGCTGATCTGTCCCATGCCTATCTAAGCAGGGGACCCTTAAGACTTTGCTTTTGCCTACGATAGAGCCATCACTGGTTTCTTACAACACAAGAGTGTGAGTGCCAGCTACAGCTAGTGAAGAAAAGAAGAAACAGCCTGAGATAAGAGATACTTAGCCCATGCCATGTCTCCCTGTGCACCACTATCCCAGAGCAGAATGGGACTAGAGGAAGAGGAGGTGTCCAGGGATCAGACACGCTCATCCCTAGGCCTGCTGAGGGCAGGAGTGAGATAAGAGTGAGCATCAGCCTGGGTGGGATTGAAGTTTTAAACCCATCCAATCAGGCCTGGAGATTTTTATTCATGAAAATGACCAGAAAGCTGAGAGGTCTGCCAGACATGTGCTTAAGGGATAGATTCATCAGAGCTGGAGAGAAAACATTGATGAGAGAAAAATAAAACTCTTCCATGGTTGCATTTCATCAAGTTCAATCTGGTCAATAAATCAGCTACAACTTTCCACTGACAGGCCATAAAATGTATAATCTTTCTAGAAATAATAAAGGATTGAACAATACAGCCTTCTGATTCACACTTGCCATTGCATGAGAACTCTGAAATAGAACTATTCCACTTTGTAGATGGAGACCGGCTGGTGAGTTTGGGTAAAGGCCTGTGGTGGGGTTGTATTAAGGAGAGTTGGGTAATAATGCATTTGTTTCTCACAGTTTAATTTTTGAGTCTCTCAATTCTATATGACATATCCCTGACAGTCCGTGAACTCTTTAGATCAGAAACACTTCTCAGTTATTTTTCAGTTTCTTATAACACCCAGAACAGAGCACAGGAGACAATAAATATCCACTGAGTTATTCAGAAAAATAATTTATAGATTCAGCTCATCTGTTTTAGCTAGACCTTGACCAGGTAAGTTTCAGCTGAAAAATCAACTAACTTTGGGTGGGAAGATTAGTGCTGAGTCCAATGATGCTATTTGCCGGCTGTATAAATTTGGGCGAGTCATACATTTTTCTGAGCCTTGGTCTTCTCACCTATAAAATAGCAATGGTCTTACCTGTGTCACAGGTTGTTGTGTGGATCAGATGAGATAGCACATATGAACATGCTGAGCACACAGCAGCTATTCCAAGATGCGTCCTGAAGCCATGAACTCAAGCACAATCTTTCCCGCCTCTACCCTCTACGATTGTTTGACAAAGGTCCCCTTCTTCCTCTTTGTTCTTTCCCTCCATGTCCTCCTAGATTATACATGCAGGCTGAATCCACCCTCTCAGACACATAAGAGACACGTGTGAGTAGGCTGAAAGACCTTTAAGAAAAGACCAATATTTGCATATCTATTATAACTACTCACTGTTTGACCTGTTTCATTACAATTTCTATTTGGATAATATGTAAGGTCAATACTGTCACTGTTCTGGAAAATTCATTTTTTATTAAAGCAAAATGCACTGTATTTATAGAGATAACACCTTAAATGCTATGAGGGAAGGTGCACCAATTACTGTGGCTCCCTTGATGGGGTATGTTTACATGCTCCATGTTTTATGTGTTGCAGGGAGAGGGATTTTTACCTGTGTTGATGTATTTCATGTGTCATCCCTCCACTGAACTTGAATAGGTCTGAGGCCTCGAACATCCTTTCTTACAGAGCTGGGTGCACTGAGGGGGACAAAAAGAACCAAGAAGGCTCTCTTTTCTGCATTCCTATGTTAGCATGTTCCCATGCCACAGCATTTCTATAATGGAGCTTCTCACATTAGACCATGAGCTACTGGAGAACAGGCACAGTGTGTGGGACGTACTAGAGGCTCAATAAATATTTGTTGAATAAGCAAAACATGAATACCCGGCACAAAGCAAGAGCTTGTCACTTGTTGAACTGCTTTCCTCTTAGAGAGGTAGAATGGCATAAAGAAGGAAAAATACACATCGACTTTAAGCCAGGAAATCTTGAACTCAAATCTTGGTTTTATCACTTAACTAGATACGTGGCAATGTATTTAACTAATTGAACTTCAGGTTGTTTTTTTTTTTTTAATCAAGCAAGGGAAATACTTGTGATAGTTATCATTTTACAGTTCCTAGCACATAGCAGATAAAATACCTTATAATTCCATTTTCCTAGACTCCTGCCTTTTTGACTAACAAATAAGAAAGCAGAATTGTTGGTATTTTCTTAGTTTTCATTCTATTCTGCCCAAGAGTCTTAGTCCATTTTCTGCTGCTTATAACAGAATACCTGAAACTGGGCAATTTATTAAAAAAATAAAATTCACTTATAGTTTCAGAAGCTGGGAAGTCCAAAGTCCAGGGGGTGCATCTGGCGAGGGCCTTTTCCTTGTTGGTGACACTACACAGCAATGTAGGATGTCACTTGGCAGTTGGCTCAGTGAGAGAGAGCTAAGCTTCTCCTTTGCTTAAAAAGCCATGATAAAACCATGTGACCCAGAAACTCTGCTCCTAGGTGTTTACCCAAGTACAAAAATGTAAACCTCTATTCATGAATGTTTATAACAGCCAAAAGCAGGTGAAAACCTCAAGTGTCTCTCAACTTGGAAATACATAAACAAACTGTGGTATATCCACATAATGGTGTACTGCTCAGCAATAAAAAATAATGGACATCTGGTCAACACAACTTAGGGGACTTTATAATGCATAAGTGAAAACAGCAAGATTCAAAAGGCCACATACTGTATGATTCCATTTACTTGACATTTTAGCAAGGGTGCAACTATAAGTTCAATTCTTGAGGGAGGGTGAAAACGTTAGGAGTGTTTGTAAATAAAAAACATGGGGTATTGGTCAATGGACACAAAGAATGATTGTGTATTGTAATAACGAATAACCTAACTATTCTGATCTAACCACCACACATTCTACACAATTATTGAAAATCAACGTTGTATCCCACATGTATATAATAAAAAACAAATAAAAAGAAAAAGAACATTAAAAAAAAAGCCATGATAACCACACCCATGACCACACCCATCAATACACTAATCCATTCATGAGGACACAGTCCTCACAATCTAATCACCTCTCAAAGGCCCCACCTTTCAGTTACCATAATAGGATTTCCCACTGTCTTAACACTGTTAGAGTGTGGATTAAGTTTCCAATACATGAACTTTTGGGGGACACATTTGACCCATGGCACCAAGTTAACAAATCTAATTAAAATATGGAAAGTCTTTTTGAGAATGTATTTTGCAGTATGTTCTACAAAGGCCTTAACTTTTATTTTTCTTTTTTTTTAACCCTCCACTAATTTCATACTCAATAAACATCTAATTAGCCTTGTCATTTTGATATGGAGGAGTCTGTAGTTCCTAAAGAAGCATCTTATACAGGCTAGTAAAATCTGTAAAGCACTGATGTCATGGTAGCAGTGGGCATCTCTAGTTACTTTTAATGTATAAGAAGGCCTAAGGGAAAATAAACACTTGGCTGTTTTAAGCTTCCATGTGCTAACTCAAATGTCAAATCTATGTGTGTTTTGGCTGGAATGAAATCAACTCAGAATCGTAACCTTGGTTATCTCCTGGTAATCAAAATGTCAATGGGTGTTTTAGTGTATTTTTATTTATTAAAATAATGGGAAAATAACTTCCTCATACCTTAAAAATTAAGTCTATTTGATAAATTAAATATTTCAAAGCATGGAATTTATGATAGAGGGCACAAATAAATGGACTTCTGGAGGAAGAGAATCCTTGGTGTAGATCCAGTTCTGCAGCATCCTGTAACTCAAGGCAGGGACGTTTATGTAGATGTCTTCATCTGTTTGGGCTAAGTAAAATACCATAAGCTGGGTGGCTTATAAACAACAGAAATTTATTTCTCTCAGTTCTAGAAGCTGTGAAGTCCAAGATCAAGGCACGAGCATATTCAGTGTCTTGCATGGGCCCACTTCCTGGTTCATACACAGCTGTGTCTTTGCTGTGTCCTCACATGGCAGAAGTGGATAGGGAGTCTCTGGTGTCTCTTTTACAAAGGCACTAATCCCACTCATGAGGGCTCCATTCCATGACCTAATCATTTCCCTAAGCCCTTACCTCCTAATACCATCACTTTGGGGATTAGGATGTCAATATATAAATTTTGGGAGGACACAAATATGCAGGTCATAGCAGTATACTACACTGCAAATGGCACCCCCCTTGGAATTGTGTAATGTGTTGGTCTGGGCTAGATCCACTCTACTGTCTCTTGTTACTTTGCTGAACAGAGGTAAAAGGAGCAGAGTTTGGAAAATCAGAGCTAGCACCCATTAGCTGTTGCCCTTGATGAATCTCTGAACTTACTTTATCCATAAATGGTGGTCTCTTTCTCTGTAAGTGTTAAATACATGTGTGATGGCTGTTTACTCAGAGTCTGACCATATTGATCAGTGACAAGTCTACTTCCTCATCAGCATTTTTCAATATTCAATGTACATTTATTATTATAATAAGAAGGGTGAGTTGCAGACGTAATTTCAGGTACAGCATTTTGAAGAAGACACTGGGATGTATACTCACCATTTCCCTACCTTGTGTCTCCAGCACAGATAAATTTAGAGGAGGCAGGGGAAGCATCTAGGCACAGAGGAAGAGTGAGAATTTCTGGAGAGAAGATCAATGCTTCCTGAGTGCATCCACTGGAGGAAGTGCCTTACATATGCAAGTTGGGCCAGACTGAGACATGTCTGAGGTGCCCTGGGCAGGCCAACAACAAAGCATCCCTTCAAACTGATGGATGAAGAGAAGAGGCTGGGGCCACCAGGGGGTGGTGTAGAGAAGAAGAGCCAGTGACAGAAGTGGTCAGGGGCTCTGTATTCGTCCTGAGCTATTCAGTCATTCCACTCTGGCCCTTAACTTGCATGGCAACCGTACTCCCACCTCCAGGAAAATATCAGCCTTGAGGTTACCCAAGCTTATCCTCCTTAGAAGAGTATTTATCTAGTGTGCCTCTAGCAGGCTCCATAGGGGTCTCAACAGCCACCCCCCCTCCCGACCTCCTCCCATAAATTAAGTTGGTCATCCTACTTTACAGAATCATGGTAAATCTAAAATTCTCCTGTTTGTTATGGATGTTCTCATTTGTTAGAGATCTTCTTGCCCCTGTTGAGGATTTATCACATTCTATAGAGTGATGTAAGTGTCTGCCTGGCTCTGCCTACAAGGAGAGTACCATTTTCCTCCTTTTATCAATGAGGACACTGAGACTCAGTGAGACTGAAGGACTTACTCCAGGTTACTCTCTGGCCTCCCACCCAGCCATCCACTCCTCTCCCCCTACTTCTCTCACTCCCACTGATCATCAGGCTATGAAATGGAGAGTTCCAGAATCTTAGGGTCAGAACCTAGCCAGGCCTCTACTTGCAGATGAGAGTGAGAGGCCAAGAGCCATTTGAGCCCATGAGCCTCTTTCCATTTCTCTAGGCTATTTCTCCTATTTGACTCTTTGAAGGTAGGGGCTATGATTATGCATGAGTTTGTGGCAAGAGACCCCCTTGAGCCTAAGGTAAGTTCATTTCTTTAAATGGATACCTATGCACTTGACCGGGCCAGGTCCAGACATTGCCCTAGAGAACTTCTCTTTTGAATAGAGCTCAAAGAGCTACTGCTAACAATTGCTGCTCACACATTTTTTCCATTGGACACTGCCATGGCCTGCATCCTGGGACATGAGGATATGATTCAGATCCAGGTACCAGAGCAATGATCTGGCACTGAGAAAGCCAAACTAGGTACCACTTCCAGAACTGAGGGAAAAGCAGGGGCTCAGGATAGTGAGCAACCCAGGAGCTCAGGTACTCAAACAAAGACCATGTTAAGACCAAGGTCCATGCGCAACGAGCATCCTAATGTCATGTGCCAATAAGCTTCTAGGCTTAAAATTTTCTCCTAAATAGGGGCAAGGTAAGTTTCCAAAGACTCAGGTGGGCTAGGACTGCAGGCAGAGGCAAGGGGCAAGATGCTCTTCTAGCTCAAAACCCTGTTCTTTTTTTTTTTTTTTTTTGGCTTTTTTCGTGTCCGGCAATGGATAGCAACCCTCAGTGTCGCACCCGTACCGGACCGGGACCGGCAACGGGATCGCAACTCTCAGTGTTGCCCCAGCACCTCGCTCAGCCAGTGAGCGGCCGGTCTGTATGTGGGATTCGAACCCTCGGCGGGAGCGCTACCGCGCTTCCCAAGCGGCGCACTGTAGCAGTGCTCAGAGCAGGTTGGAGGGGCTGATTGTTGGAAGCTGGAACCTGGAGAAGATGTAGCCACTGCTGGAGACTGTGCCCAAAGCTAAGGTGACAAAGTGAGAAACACCTTGACTTCTCTTCTCCTTCCCTCCCTCTTTCCAGTTTCCCTCTATTGCCTCCCATTGGCTGAATAGAGGGGAAGCCTTTTGGCAAGGGAACCTCAGAAATGTAGTTTGCAGGACTAGCCTTCCTGTGACAAAGACTGGACCAGAGAAGCTTAAGAATGGACCTGAGTACAAACAGGAGTTAAATGACCTCCTGCATATCAAGCACATCAAGCTTCTAGCATTGTGCACAAAGGTGGTCCTCCTCTGTGTAACACAATTACTAGGCTCCAGGACACTAGAATAAACCTCAGAGGACTGTCCTTACCAGCTGTCTGGATGTGGTCATTACCAGGCTCCTACCAAGGTCAAGGTGTCTGGAGCCAGCTTCCTATGTGTATCCTATTCACCACAATTATCATCATTCCCTATGCTTTATAAAGTGCCTTTTCTATCATGTATTTAATCGTCAGAACAACCCAATGAGTCATATGATAAAATGGACCATGAAATTGAGGCACAGAGAGGATAAGTAAGTTGCCCAAAGTCAAACAGCTAATAGGTGGCAGAGTCAAGTTTGAATTGAAATCTGACTCCAAATTTGGTCCTTTCACCTGTCGATGCTGCCTGCTCCACCAGTGTGCCCAATGAATTCTTGAGTTTTAAGTGTTTCACACATGATGTTTCATTTTTCCTTCTAACAGGCATTTGCTATTATTTTCTCTCATTTCTAGATAAGGAGATACTCAGGTCCACTGAGGTAAATGACTTGCCCAATGTCACATAACTCATCAGTAAGAGGTTCTAGGAAGGGAATGATATTTGTAATCCAATGAGCTTCCCATCATTAGAGCTAGTCAAGACAGTGATCCCATGCCTGATGTGGCAGAACGGATGCCCACATATGCTTGATGACTGGACGGAATCTTTGCACTTCCAAGGGTTCTCTCTGAAGAAAATTGTTTATGCAGAGAAACTCCGTTTTTGTCTGTTTCCTGTATTGAGCTAACCATGTAAGTTGTTATTTGCACAAAATGATTCCAATGCCATAAAACAAAAGCAAGTTAAACTCTACTAAGTGACCTTCAAAGTCTTTTTTCCAGCTCTGATTCTGTAAAGTCATGAAATAACAAACACCAACCACGTACCAGTGTTGCAACTGTGATACGGGGGCCTGTACAGAAGACAGGATCTTCTCATAAAAGCTGAATGAATAGCTATTGCGAGGAGTTCAGTGGGTGACAGCACAGGGGCCTTCGTTTCTGCTTCTGGCCAAGGAAAATTCTGATCAAGCTGCAGGCTGCCCACCCATTCATCTGCAGCAGGAAGTGGACTTAGCGTCTGTGTGGGCCGGCCTCCCATATTTTTCCTCCAGTTAGGCCTAATCAAAATGTTTTCTGTCTCACCTGGTAAGTGTGCAGGGCTCAGAGGAGGGTCTGGGGATAGCTACGGCCTCATCACTTTCTCGTTACTGAACTGCAGTTGCTAAAAGGCCCATTTCTCCTCCGTGTCTCACTCCGAGCTGAGACAGGCAATTTCTCCTGCCGCTGGAAGCTGCTCTTGACAGCAGCAAAAATCTATGGAATTGACCCGGGAGGGGGTGGGAGGAAGGGCAGATTGCAACCCCAGGGATAGCTACGGCCTCATCACTTTCTCATTACTGAACTGCAGTTGCTAAAAGGCCCATTTCTCCTCCGTGTCTCACTCCGAACTGAGACAGGCAATTTCTCCTGCCGCTGGAAGCTGCTCTTGATAGCAGCAAAAATCTATGGAATTGACCCGGGAGGGGGTGGGAGGAAGGGCAGATTGCAACCCCAAGGAAGGCTTAGGTCAGAGGTGAAGCTCAGAACTGGTAGATGAAATGAACCTCCTAGCAGGAGCCTCCTTGGATAATAAGAGGCTCATCCCCCTGGGATGGGAGAAGGGGGAAAGGAAGGCCAGAAGTGCTCTTACACATGGGGCAGCTAGGGAGGGCAGCCGGAGTATCTCTGGTCCCCTAGGTACAGAGGAGGTGGGGGAAGGGGCTGCTGATTGGAATGGAGAGAACTGGTAGATGAAATGAACCTCCTAGCAGGAGCCTCCTTGGATAATAAGAGGTTCATCCCCCTGGGATGGGAGAAGGGGGAAAGGAAGGCCAGAAGTGCTCTTACACATGGGGCAGCTAGGGAGGGCAGCTGGAGTATCTCTGGTCCCCTAGGTACAGAGGAGGTGGGGGAAGGGGCTGCTGATTGGAATGGAAATGTGATGGTCAGGCAAAGCCTCCAGCTGGATTTATGCATCCTTTGCTAGAATGCTGGGAGGAGGGTACCTGACAGCCCCCATTAGAGGAGGAGAAATGGAGGAAATTGCGCATTGTTCTGTTAGGGGAATCCCTGAGATGGGAAGGAATGAGCCCCTGCTGAATGCATTACTGAGGGAGTGGTGTTTTCATGAGAAGAACAAATAATGCAGAAATTTCCCTACTTTGATGCAGTGAATTCTGATTTGGACTGCACTGGGTGAAACATCCCTGCATGCATCTCAGTATCCCAAAGCAGACATAATTCTTTTCCTTTGAAGGATGTTATAGGTGGCCCGGGGATGGAGGAAAACAGGAGCCTGCAGCTGAGTTTGGTTCAGCTGGGAAATGGGTTGTTCCAGGTAGTGGTGAAATAAGACAACTGAGATAGGTTAGATCTGGGAGTGCCTCAAATTCTAGGTTATGAGGTATGGTCATGGTTTCAGGGTGACAGAGAATTATGAAAGTCTTGTGAGCAGTGGGCTGATAAGAACAGAACTGTGCTTTTGAGGATAATTCTGGCAGCCCAGGGAAGGTGAGCTGAAGGGGCCAAATGGGACTTTTTCCTCTTTTTACTTCATTGATGAGCAAATATATCTATTCCCCTAGGCAGGGATGCCACTAGAAGCCTGTCACAGTAGCAATAAAACAGAGAGGCTGAGAGACCTTGTCAGTTTGGGAAAGGGTAGTGATAGGATGGTAGAAAATGACAATATTTTGAGTATTTAATGAGAGCCTACTTTGTGCCCAACACTATATGTGTATTGCCCCATTTAACCCTTGCAGTAACCCTGCAAGTTAAATATTAATATTCCCCTGTTGCAGATGAGAAAACAGGCTTAATTAACCTCACAATGTGACTTTAACCAGCTCATAGCTTCATCTGCCAAGAGAATAAAGAGTCTTTCTCAAGTTCACTCAACTCAGCCTGCCGTCATGTTTCCTCTCGAGATGCAGAGTTTCATACCCGGAAGGCACTTTTCAGATTATCTAGTCCCCCTTCCCCATTTTGTAGAAGAGAAGACTGAGTCGGGGTGGAGGGAGAGACAGCTCAGGTCTGTGATCTCTCTGTTCTTCCAAATGGCCTCTCATTCTCAGTTGTCAATACTGGGAGCCTTCATCTCTTCTGAAGCTCACACCACACTCCCAACAGACAGGAAATTGAGTTAAACCAATTATGTTCCTGGCACAGTTTGAGATGAAGTGATTGTCAGGAATCTCATCACATTCCCCCCACCCCCGCAATGAGCCACTAATTTCATCTCTCACCCCTTTAATCTCTGATGCTCAGTTATCCCTATTCTTTATCACAAGGGTCACTTTAAATCACCTACTATGTTCTCAGGCGCTCCCTTGCTATACCATCAATTAATTTAATCCCTGCAACAACCTTCTGAGCTGAGCAGCATTGTTTGTTTTGACAGGTAAGAACACAGGGGCTCAGAGAGGTTAATAAGTCACCTGAGGTCACATAGCTAGAAAGTGGCACAATAGGATTCAAACATGGTTTGGTCTCATTCCAAAGTCTCCTTCATGAAAAGGACTCTTCCCCTGTTTTTATGCCATTTTACATTCAGCAGACATTTTCTGAGTGCCCACTGTATGTCAGGTACAGTGACAAGCCCTGAAGACCTGCCCCAAAAGTAAGCAGTGCATCCCATGCTCTCATTGAGACCCTCACAGGAAGGACAGAGGTTAAGCAGCAGTGTTTTTATTCTCTCGTCCTTCAAAGTGGTCGGAACCCATGTGTCTGTCTACAGCACCTGACAGTTCACAAAGCATTTTATATTCATTATCTTGTTACAGCCCAATGACCACCCTGGAAAGCACACAATTTCTGCGCCCTTCTTCCCATATACAAGATGAGCTGGGGAATAGAGTAGACGGCCCCAGCAGACCTGAGAGGGTGGTGGTGTGCGTGCGGCCATGCAGCCGGTCATGCAGTCCAACCTCGTGTCCGCTGCTTTCCACGCAGCACAGCGTGAACTCTGGGTCTTTCTCCCCTTTTCCCTCCCAACTTTTTGTTAGTTTACCTTGACTCTCTCATTTATCTGTGATGAAGCTTTCTCTGTAGTCTCCCGCACAGCTCTAAGCTGATACCTTGTGCCTTCTCACTCTGTCCTGGGGCTACCTGTGTTCACACTCTGCAGACCTGTGATTCCTTGTGTGGCCCTCTTTTCTCTTTCAGATTTGGTGGGACTTGAGTGGCCCTTGAAAACCGTTCTGCTCCGTTTCAAAAGTGTAAGTCTCAAGAACTAGAGCAGGTCCTACAGTGCACAAAGTTCTGTCCTGTTCTTCTTTTGTCCATCTATCTATACATCCACCCATCATCTCAACCTCCTTCCTTCCTTCCTTCCTTCCTTCCTTCCTTCCTTCCTTCCTTCCTTCCTTCCTTCTATCCATACATCCATCCACTCAACAAATATATATTGAGAGCTGTTGTGTAACAGACACCATTTAAGCCCTAGAAACACAGCAGAGATCAAGACATACAGGTTTCCTGTTCTCACAGATATTATAGTAGAGCAGAAAGAATATAATTATGAAAACAAATAAGGATTTCAGATAGTGGTAATTGCAATGAGTAAATTAAATAAAATGATGAGGTACAGAATGACTAAAGGATGCTGCTTAAGTCTGGATGGTCAGGGAGGGCCTTTTGGATTAACGGACATTTAAACTCCAACCAGCTCTTTCAAGATTTGGGGGAACAGTCTTCTGAGAAGAGAAAATAGGAATTGCATAGGCAAAATGCTGGCCACCAGCACTACCAATCACTCAATTCAGATTCACTTGATTTTCCCAATATTCTTAATACAGGAAAAAAGTACAAGGATTCTTAGTGATTCAATCCTGTTTTACAGAGAAGATAATGAAAGACCAGAGTGTTCAGGAGCCTTTTTCCAGATCACCAGGGATGGTGTAGCAGAGATAAAAAGGCATGATCTGAAGGAATGCTCATTGGAAAAGCAGCCAGGAGACCTGGATTCCAAGTTCAGCGCCACACTAACTTGTTTTGTGAACACGCATAACTCGCTTTTCCCATGCAATACTTTGTTTTTTCACAATCAGTTATAGAATTTCAAAGTGGCACAGAAGCCCAATATGAAAAACAAGTAAAATAAGAATGCTATTATTTACTGAGTGCTTGTATTGTATCAGGAATTTTTTGTTGTTAGAATTATTTTTCAAACTTTCTATTTATTATTAGCATATTCATTTTTACAAATACTGATATTTGTTTATGTCCTTTGCCCAAATTATCACTTCCCAAACCCCCTCCCTCCCTCCCCACTCTGCAACTTATTTTTTTATTTTAATTTATCAATATACAGTGTAGTCGATTTTCATGTCCATTTACCAATTCCTCTTTCCCTCTTCCCTGTCTCCCCTCCCACCCATCAACATCATATCTGTTCACTTGTCTTAACAAGTTCAAGGAATTGTGATTGTTGTGTCTTCCTCCCCCCCCCCCCCCCCCCCCCCCCCCCCCCCCGCCCCGGCATTGTTCTAAGTGCTTTACATGCAACAACTTTTCTAATCCTCCCAACAACCCAATAAGATGAGATAAGTACTATTATTATTTAAATATTAAAGGCAAGGGAGACAAACGTAGTGCAGTTTACCCAAGTCCGACAGACAGTAAGTGATAGAGCTAGATTCAGACCAGGACATCTGATTCCACAGCCCAGTTCTCAAGCCTTACACAGCACTCCCTCCCTCAAAGGGCAATAGAACAGGGGCCTGTGTTGAAGTTGAGGAGAGGGATCAGGAGCCCTGACCCTCAGTCCGTGTATTCTACCCAAAGACGTTCCCCTGGACCCTGGGATTTGTGAGACAGTTTGAAAGCCTGAGGATGAGGGAAATGTAAGGGCTTTCCCATCCTTAAATATTGTGGTCCCAGGAAGAAGCAGGCCCCAATTGGGAGGATGAAATGAGATTTCAGAACTATTTCTCATCAGAGATCATTAAGTGTCCTGGGAGGGAGATATGATTAAGGATAAGGCACATACAGAGGCAAAGAAGTCTCAGTGGGTGGAATCCATCAGCCCTGGGATCATTTGACAGTTTCCAGGAGGGAACTGATGTCTGTATCTCTCTAACCCTTTGTAGGTAGACCTGAGAAAGGGGTGGCTTTGGGATCAGGACACACTGGACTCTCCCCAGACCATCTCCACCCATGTTTTTCCCTCTTTCATCCAGCCCAGAGGCATTTCCCTCTCTGGTTTCCCAAATTGATACTAAGATACTACACTGCATATTGATAAACTTTGGTCTATGTGGACCAAAGGATCCTTCTTTCTACCCTGGGCATAAGGAGGACAAGTTTTCTTAGTTCTACTGGAGTGAGGTTGGCAGAAAGTATTGCATGGGAATCATGGGTTCTGAAGTCAGACTGCATGGATTTAAATTCCAGCTGCCCCTCTCATAGCTTCTGATCTTGAGTGAATTTTAACCTCTCCAGTACTTAGTTTTCTCATCATAATGGGGACAACATATTGACATACTTAACTCATAAGACTGTTAAAAATTTAAGTGTGATAACATGTGTGAAGCACTTAACATATTGACTGACATTTGGTAACTGCTCAGTAAACAGTCTTTTTTTTTTTCCTTCAATGCAGCACATATTAGAAAGAAAGGGAAAAATGGTGCTTCTTAAAATAGATTTCTTATCAAAATTTAACTGAAGTTTTATTTAAGATGAGATTGCTTGGTTCTGCTTACATTTTATTTATTTATTTTAAAAATAATCTATTCAGTATTAATAATTACCATGAACTAGGCTAATGTGGAATATACAAAGATGAAGAAAACGTGATTCTACTGTACGCATCTCTTGTTCTTGCTTTGACCTCATGCTCTAACCATTTTTCTTCACTCTTTGGGTATGCTCCCTATGTAGTGAGATAGAAAGAGTAGCAGACTTAGAGCTAGGAAATCTGACTGTAGGCATAAACTCTGTATTTCGTGACTGTGTGACCTTGGGAAAGTAACAAACCTGTCTGTGTCTCAATTCATCCCAATTTAGAGAGTTTTGGACTAGATGATACCAAAGGTCACTTCTAATCCTGAGATTCTAAGAGATTCCCTTAAAGAAAGGGTTGAAGCTGCATTGAAGTCAACAATGATCTCAGTTTCTCCTGTGATAACTTTTATTATCCAGTTCTCAGACATGGCTGAATATCCCTGGAGCAAAAGAAAGACAGAGTTGGAAGGAGCTAAGTGATGTTTCTAGAGTCATCAGACTTAGGTTCAAATCCTAGTTACACTATGTATCAGCCATGTGACTACAGAGAGACTATTTCAATTCTCTGGGCTTCAATTTCTAATCTTTTAAATAAGGACAACAAACATATTTATCTTGTAGGGTTGTCATAAGGAGTAAATGAAATAACAAATGGTAAGCATTTAATATCATCAGCAATTAATGTATTTTAATACATGTCCCCCTACCATAAGTTCCCCATTTTTTCATGATCTCAGTTTATATATCTCCTCTATCCTTTAATTACACTACATTCTAATTACTTACTTGTATAACCATAACTTCCCTTGATTGTGAGCTTTTTGGGGTTAGAGGCCCTTCCCCCCTTTCTTTTGCCTAATTCCTGGACCAGTGCTACCAGCATCTTCATAGATAATCAATAAATGTTTATAGTAACCAACTAAAACATGTTGGTACAGAGATACACAAATGATTGTCCCCTTTTTCTTATCTAAACACTAAAAACAGAAAAGTAGAATGATCTAAACCAAATATATAAACATGAGGTAGGTCTATTTTTGGTTTTGTAACAAATACCAAAATTTTAATTGATACAGAAAATAGAAACAAAGAAAAATGTAGAGTTCTAGGAACATTTGGACAAGAGTGTTCAGCATGCTAGTGGTAGAGAAAACTCTACCAGTTAGTGCAAGATGAGTCAGAACCATGGACAGCCAACCTAGCATTTCAGTCCTGCCAGTGCTCTGGAAAAGAGCAAGAGCTAGGGTTGGAGCATTTAAGGCACGTGGGAGACTGTTGATGATGAAGTTAGAGAGACAGGCAGGAGCTAAGTCATGAATAGCAAGGTAAGAAGTTTGGTCATAAGCCTACAAGTAAAGGAGGCATGGACAGGCTTTATGCAGGGAGTGACACAACCAGAATTTAATCTTAGAAAAGATACTTTGAGTGTGGTGTGGAGACCAGATTTGAACAGCCAATGTAAGAATCCAAGAAATCATTTAAGAGAATTGTAACAGTTTAAACAAACAGTTATGAGGTCTTGAGCTGGGTAAATGTGGTAGGGGTGATATAAAGAAGTCTGAGAAATCATAAGAAGATGGAATTTTGATGAAAGGGGATTGAGGGAGGTCTAGGATGCCTCCAGGGTTTTCATTTGAGCTATGAGCTTTGATATAGGTGACACTGCAGAAATAATAAAATTGAAAGCTAAAAGATGTTGAATTCAGCTCTGATATATCCAGTTCGAGGTGTCAGTTTGATATCATGTGGAGATATCCAGTACAGTATACAGGTTTGGAGTTCAAGAGAGAATGATGCATAGTGAACAATGAATGAATATCTGCTATGTTGCTATATGTTGCTAATCTAGCTCAGACCCTAGTGATTGATTCATCCATTCTCATTAGGATGCTGCTGATCACTGGAGCCCATGGGCATTGCCTACTGATGGTAAATGCATGCAGTCTGAGGTCATAAATCCAAGCTGACCAACTCACTGAGACACCTTTTAATCTTACAGGCTCTCCCAAGATTAGCGACCTCCAAAGTTCCCCAGATCGTGCCTGAGTTATGGCCTCTCTTGCTTCCGAATGTCTTTTTTTTTTTTTTTAAAAGATGACCGGTAAGGGGATCTCAACCCTTGGCTTGGTGTTGTCAGCACCACGCTCAGCCAGTGAGCAAACCGGCCATCCCTATATAGGATCCGAACCCGTGGCCTTGGTGTTATCAGCACCGCACTCTACTGAGTGAGCCACGGGCCGGCCTCGAATGTCTTATTTTAATGGCCCTAGTTTTCTAGAAACTCAAGTACTGTTGTCTTTTAGTAGGTTTATATATCTAGTCATTTCAAAAAATGCCATTTTCATTATCTCTCTGGGCATCCCAGAATCAAATATTCAAGAATCTCAGAGATCAGAAGTGGTATTGCAAATCAAGCACAGGTTTCCATTTTTTGAACGGAAATTTTGGGGTTGGTCAGTTAGCTCAGTTGGTCAGAGTGCAGCCTTATAACACTGAGGTCATAGGTTCAGATCCCCATACCAGCCAGCTGCCAAAAAAGAAATAAAAAAATAAGAGGAAATCTCAAGGCCAAGGCAGGTAGACTTTCTGAGCCTCCATTCCATTCAATAAAATATTTATTGTCTACCATTTCCCAAACACTGTCTTAGGTGCTGAAAATAAAATGGTGAAACTGAACGATACAGACTCTGCTCTATTATTTATGGTTTGCCAGGAAAGAGGTAAACACTACTAACCAGGCAACGACCATACAGCCTAGAGGAAGTGGTACTATGTTACGATCAATTAGGTACGACCCCACTATCCTCAAAAAAATAAATCTCTTCTGATGAGTAGCTAGTGTGTAGCAGAATAAAGATCATGATATCACATATGTCTGACCCTAATTCTAAGTCCTTTCCAAATATGTCATGTTGCCTCCTTTATTAGGAGGTAATAGGATCTTCTAAAATCATGGTTGAGGAGTAATTAAGGGCATAAGCTTGGAGTCAGACTGCCTGGGTTTAAATCTCAGCTCCTTACTTACTGTGACCTGGGGTAAATTACTGAATTCATCTGAGTGTTCACTCATCTGTAGAATGAAGATATGATCTTCTTTATAAGAATACTGTGGTTAATAAATGGTACTGATTTTTATTATGTTTTAGGTAAACTTCAAAGTTCTTCCCAGTTCAAAAATGGTCTTGGGCTGGCTGGTTAGCTCAGTCGGTTAGAGCGCCACCTTGTAACACCAAGGTCAAGGGTTTGGATCCCTGGACTGGCCAGCAGCCAAAAAAAAAAAAAAAAATCAAAAAATATTCTTCAATTGCTTCCTGTTATCTTAAGTGTGGAATAGACAGCAAGAGCATGAAACTGGGAACTAGGATTATTGGGTTTCAGTCCAAGATTTGCTCCTAAGTTGCTATCAATTTTGGACCATGTGACTTCTCCGGGCCACGGTTTTTCCCATCCTCCAACTGTGGGTTCAGATCAGATAATCTCTGAGGTGCTTTCTTTTTATTGATAGATAAGAGAAATGGGATTTATTTTGGATACAGTAAAGAGTTGTAAAAATTAACCTTGACATTCATATGACACACTTTGCTCCTCTCCCTTAACTCTTAATTTCTATGCTTCCAATTTCTGCACATTGTTTCTACCCTATAAATAATACTTATGTGAGTAATGCACTAGCATTAGCTGGGTCTGCATGGGGCCCAGAACATCTGGATAGAAACTGAGAAAAAGATACTGGCAGTCACCCAGCTGTTTTTAACAACACACCCTCAAACACAGAATCCTTTGGATCTGCAATCTGGAAAAAAAGATGGAGATTTCAACAAACATCTGTCAAGATTCATCTTTTTCCAGCACCTACTATGTGCCACATTTTTCTCCCTATGGAAGACAACCCTAAGAAACAGATATTCCATTTCAAACATGAGAAAATCTTACCTAAGACTTGAGGTGAAGTGACTTGATTGAGGTCACATTAAGAGATAAGGGCCGATATGGACTCTAATCCAACTCCCAATGTCAAATCTTAGTCCATTCTTGCCTAGAACCTTATGTCTTTGTTTCCACCTGGAATAGACACAGCCACAGCAAATCATCCACGTGTCATGCAATTTTGTGATTTGGGAGGTGACATCCCACATTTTTTCAGGACTTTGTATGTGCTCTCGATGAGGGAGAGACTATGATGATTAAAAGATATGGCTCCACCTGAACCCAGCTGTGGCCACTCGTTGACAGGGCTCTTATCGTATCATTCTAATGAGCTCACCCTTATGCATCCTCTCATTGGAGGCTGAGTAGGGGAGAGGAGTGGGCAAAGGAGACAAAATCCAATAGAAGCTGAAACCAGAGACCCTTGAGCTGAAGAAGTTTTGGTTCAAGGGGCACAGCTAATCAGGGTAACAGATCTTCTGCTCTTAATCCTCATTCCTGCTCTCCTATTATCATCTTAGGAAAATTGGGGGATGGATACCCCTAGCATCTAATAAAGAACAATAGAAAGATCTTGTGGGTGGGTTGAGGGGAGGAGAGGGAGAATGGGTACAGCAGGCAGTGGTAAACTCTTTCTGCTAAGTTTCTCCTACTAATGCATAGAAGAAGTCTATATAGAAAAGCACCCATATGTATTTGGTTAGGAATGTCTTTCTTTTACCGATCAGCTTTCTCCTTGTTTTTTACAGCTTTTATTGCAGTTAGTAAAATCAATGTTAGTTTGTTTTATAAAGTAGAAATATTCTTTAAAAATTAGCTGTGATTAGAATTTTTAAAAGAAAATCCTATTCTTCCCTCTTAACTCAAATTATAAAATTGGAGCATTCAGTGAAAAAAAAAATATTGGCCTAAGATATAACAAAATTATTCATCAGATTGCAGAATGTCTTATAAAATCTTGTATTTAAATATCAATTCTAGACAGGAATAGTACCACAAAATCTTCATTGAAGAGTAACTAAAATATTTCTGTTTGGAAAATTACCTTAAAGCTACCTTAATTGCTATTATAGAATAGCAATAAGCTAAGGATAATACTAAAGTTTTAGCCTGATAGATAACACTGAGATAAGGAATAAAAGAAAAAAATTAAGCTGGCTTAGGATGGGAAAAAAATCAAGTGTCACACATACAGAAGTAGCAAAATTTTCTATGAGGTTTAGTGAGAATGTCAGACTCTTTCTTTCCCCTGAGTCTTTGGACATTTTTTTCTTTTTTTCTGAATAGTTTCTCCATATCCAACCTTTCTTTGGAGCTCCGTATAACCTTTATTCTATTTTTCTATAACACTTATCACCTTCTAACATGATATAAAATGTTTTCATTATATTTTTGCTGGCCTCTCCCATGTTTCCTACCAAATATAAGATCTCCAAGGACAGAGATTTTGCCTGTTGTGTTCATTGCTGTGTTCCCAGCACCTAGGACAGAGCCTAATGTGTGGAGAAATCTTGATACATATTTGTTGAATGAATGAAAATCTTACCTTGTAGCACGTCTCCTCAATGAAACTTATTCTAAACAAGTTTCATCTTGTACTTGCTCCATCACAGCACTTTTCACAGTTTAAAAGAAACTTAATGGGCTGGCCTGGTGGCGCACTGCTACAGTGCGCCGCTTGGGAAGCACGGAGGCGCTCCCGCCGAGGGTTCGGATCCCGCATACGGACTGGTTCCCGCTCACTGGCTGAGCGAGGCATGGGGGGCAACACCGAGGGTTGCAATCCCGTTGCTGGTCCCGGTCCGGTACGGGGGCGACACTGAGGGTTGCGATCCGTTGCCAGACACGAAAAAGACAAAAAAAAAAGAAACTTAATGGGAAATTCATGTAGCATTAATTAACCTTTTTTTTTTTTTTTTTTAAAGATGACCGGTAAGGGGATCTTAACCCTTGATTTGGTGTTGTCAGCACCACGCTCAGCCAGTGAGCTTAACCATTTTAAAGCGTACAATTCAGTGGCATTTAATACATTCACAATGTTGTGCAAACACCACTCCTATCTAGTTTCAACACATTTTCATTATACTAAAAGAAAACTCTAGCCATTAAGCAGTCACTCCCATCCCCCCCCTAGCCCTAGAACCTGTCAACCACCACTCTGCTTTCTGTATGTGTAGGTTACCTATTCTGGATATTTCTTATGAATGGAGTCATATAATATATGTGATCTTTTTTGTCTGGCTTCTTTCAGTTAGCAGGTTTTCAAGGTTCACCCACATTGTAGTATGGACCAGAACTTCACTCCTTTTTATGGCCAAGTAATATTCCATTATATGGATATACCACATTTTTTCTATTGTGAATGATGCTGCTATGAACATTTATGTGCAAGTATGTGTTCATGCCATGTTATGATTGCCTCTTTCCTCATCTGTCTCCCCTACAAAACCATGAACTCCACAAAAGCAAAGACTGAGTCTGTCTTGTTCATGGACATATTCCCAGACTGAGCTGTGGCCTGTTCAATAAATGGCTGAATATGAAATGTTCAAGTCTCTTGAATTTCTAATTAAAATCACGATTGAAATTTCCTAAACACCACAGAACCACAGCCTCTTAAAAACTCAATAATGCCACAAATATAAAGAAATATCTATGCCTTAATTTCACATTAAGGCTAGCTGTGGGAGAGGGAAAAAGAATGCGGGTGGGCGAAAAGAATGAAGAACTCACCAGGGCCAGGGAGGAGAAAGCGGTAGAGACAGGTGGAAAAGCGTGGGGGAAGTGGAGTGTGAGACAGGGGGAGGGGGAAAGAGAGGTGGACCCAGGAGGGAGATGGACTCCCAGGCTGCCAGGTGCCTCTCAAGTAGCTAAGAGAAGTCCTCTCTGCCCCCAGGAAACAGCTTTTTGTCTTTCATTTTCAAACATCAAAATTTATTTTTGAAATAAAGTTTTGCTTTTGTGTCAAATTCTGAAGGTGTTCCCCAGATGTTCGAGAGTGACTTTGGCTTTTAGAAATAAACTTTTGAAATGGAGAATTGTCTTCAAATAAAATTCACTATTTTTTTTGTTTGGCTGAGCTTTTTTTTTTTTAGTTGTGGTAAAAAGCACATAAAAATCTATGCTTTTTATCAGTTTTGAGGTATGCATTACAGCATTGAACATTGTTGTTCAACAGATCTCTAGAACTTTTTCATCTGGCATGACTGAAATTCTATATTCATTGCACTTAAGTAAATACTTATTGAATACCTACTATGTTCCTGCAATGACTGCAAACCATTACTTCTCTGGGTAATTTGCTCCCTTCTCCGTTTACATCTGGAGACGATGTCCATTTTCATGTACTCATAATTTAAGCATATATTTTTATAATGATTTCCAGTTTATAAGGTGCTTTTCTTATATTTCCTTATAAGGTGCTACCGATTTATTCTGTATTTGATCCTCTCCCAAACTGTTATTGAGAAAACCAAGGTCAAGAATGTACAAGTGGTTTATCCAAGGCCACAAAACTAGTAAGTGGCAGAGTTAAGATTTTAAGGCAGTTTTTGAACATAAATTCTTCCCCACTGTATTATGCTACCAATGATTCATTCCAAGTAACGTTAAATAATGACTTTAGCACTGCCTCTTGGGTTTCTGGGAAAAGAGAAATATGCTTATAAAATAAATGTTGTTATTCTAGTCCAAAACATATAAAAAAAACTCAAGTTGCTTTTTTTCTTTTAACCAACTCCTCTAATCTAAAATATTTTTCTTATTTAGCTTTTGTTTATTGTTCTGAGCATCATTAGTTTGCAAGTTTTAACCATTGTATCCAATAAGTACTAACGTGTTAAAGCCAGATTTAGATACTTAAGTTAGATTTGCTAACTTATTTGTATGACCTTGGAAAAGTCACTTAACCTCACTAAGTTTCAATGGCTCAATCTGTAAAATGGTGATTATAGTAACATCTACCTTGTAATGTCCTCATGAGGAATAAATGAGATAATGTATCAACATTGCTTTAAAAAAGGATCCTTCATCTCTCTGAACCAATTCTTGATAAAAGACTGAATTCTTGCAGCTGGAAATTATGGAAAGAACCCAGAATTTGAAGTCAAATGGAGCTAAATGCCCATCTCCTTTCTGCCACTTACTGGTAGTATTGAGTTTGTTTACTCATTGCAAAATAGAGATGATGATTCCTATCTCACTGGTTTCTTTCTTTTCTTTCTTTCTTTCATTTCTTTCTTTCTTTCTTCTCTCTCTCTCTCTCTTTCTTTTCATTGCAGTATTATTTGTAATAGCAAAAGGTTGGAAACAATCCAAAAGCCACAGGTAGGGGGCTGTTGAACAAACTAGGATAGATCCACATAATGAAACATGCTATGCAACTGCATTTCATTGGTTTCCTGTGAGGATAATTATAAAGCTCTTGAAACATAGTAAGTGCTCAGTCAACAGAAGCTACTATTATTTTAAATATTATTATTCTAAATTTAAATATCCCAACCTCACAGATCAAGAGGTCTAGGTACTCAGAGGAGACACCCAAGGCAAATTCAGTTGGGCACAGAATTCTCTCTTGTGGGGTCAGAACTTAGAAAACCCTCACACGCCACACCAGACTATGACAATGATGATTCACAACACACATCTGAAAGCCTAGACTCCAAAATGCCAAGGCCACTTGTAGGTTGTGCATGTTTGCATCTGCGTCTTATTCTTCCTTCTGGTCCAAAGCTTTCACATCCAACTTAACCATCACTTACTGAGCATCGTCACGTGCTCAGCCCTGTGCTAGTCACTGTGTGAAACATGAAGACAAACGGGAGGGATCCGGGATCTCTTCTCAGTCTACATTCCTTGGGGGATTCATTCAGTTCCATGGCGTTAAATACATCTAAATGCTGATGACTACCAAGTTTATTTCTTCAGTTCTATCTTCTCCTTTGACCTTCAGACTCATCTGTCTGCCTATTTTCCATGTTCATTTAGATGTGAAGCACCCCAAAGGCAATGAGGCCAAAGCAGAACCCTTGAAATCCTCTCCTCCCACCTCCATAAGCCTGCCCTTCGCCAGTGTATCATATTTCATAAACAGCACCATAATTGATTCAGTTACTTAGGCCAGATCATGGAGTAATCCATGATCTCTGTCTTTGTTTCATACCCTACATCTAATGCATCAACAAATATCATCAGGTTTACTTTCAGAATATAATCCCAATCCAACCACTTCTTACCAATCCCCTTTCCACTCACCCTACCCCCAGACACCAATCTCTTGCCTGGTCTAGTGCACTAGCTTCCTGATGTATCCCCCTACTTTGACCATTGCCCCCAGGCCAATGCCTGCAACCCCACACATGTGCACAGCACAACCCAGAGACACCCTTCACAGACTGCAATGTGAGGAGCACTGCCTGGAGATGTGCCATGCAGTGACTCTTCCTGCCTTGCTCTTGTCTACTCTCCATGGAGCAGACTTCACATTTAAGGCAAAGCCTACCTCTGTTCTGCTCAGAACGTTCCAGGGCTTTCTTTCCTATTTAGAGTAAAATCTGAAGTCCTATAAGATGCCTCAGTTCCAGCTCCAGGCCACACCTTCTGCCTCATTTAATTCTCTTCCCTTCTCTCACTGTCCTCTAGCTTCACAAATCTCCTTGCCTTTCCTTGATCACCCCAATACATTCCTGTTTCAGGGCCTTTGGTCTCCCTGGTCCATCTACCTGGGATGCTCTTCCCCCAGGTATTTACATGCTGTGTATCTTCATTTTAGTCAAGGATTTGCTCAAATGTTTCTTCTCAGAGAGGGCTTTCTTGAACATCTATGATTTAATTTGATGTTATCTTACTTATCCTGGCTTTATTTTCTTTTATAGTACTTATTCTATCTTATATTGCCTATACGTATTTACTTGTTTATTTGATTGTTCTCTGTCTCTCCCATAAGCATTTACTCTTCATGAGGGTAGAGATTTTGTCCATTTTATTCATCACTATATTCCCAGAAGGGCTAGAGCAAGGTAAGTGTTCAATAGAGGCTGAATGAATAGAATACAAAATTCACTCATTGATTCACGTATTCTTTCCTTGCTCCATTGAAGAACCATTCATAAGTAAAAGACTCTATGCTGGCATCCCACACAAATGGCTTCCTTTCATCCTTTCAGTGATGTGATCTTCATTTTTACCAGCTCACAGAGTTTTGTAGAGAGGAAGAATCTGAGCCACAGGATGTTATCAAAGTCTGATGGTCCGCATCACCCGTGAGCTTTCCGCCCTAGCAGATTATCACCTACTTAACCTATGCTGGCCCCTGGCTACATGTGGCTGTTGATGAAATTTAAAAAATGGGAAAATAAGTTAATTATGACAATATGTACAGCTTATTTTGGGAATGTATTAGTCAGGTTTTACTGTGATAATAAGCAACCCCAATATCTCAGAGGCTTGTGACAACAAATATTTATCTCTTGCTCCTTTTACATGAGGGCTGTGGGTCAGCTCATGTCTTCTTATCTTGCAACTCAAACTGAAGGAATGGCCACTGTCTGGAACATGCTGTTCTCCTGGTGGAGGTGGGAGTGAGACAGGATCTGGTCAAACCATGTAAGCACATTTAAAGCTCCTGACTGGATATGGCAAATGTCAAAAATTCCTGATGTCCCACTGGTGAAAGTATATCACACAGCCAAACTCAAAGTCAGTGAGGCATGTTACATGGCCATAGGGGGAAATATATAATCTTATTTCAGAGAGGGAAAGAAAAGTTTAGAAAATAATTCCCAATATATCACAGAAGAGAAAATATTTCAAAAATGGGATCTATGGGGCAAAAATAACAAAATCCCCTTTGAGATACCCTCACAGGAGAGGTGTCATCATGGTTTAGTCTGTTTTCATATGGGCAAATTTGGATCAACAATATTATTTCCACCATTAGTGAATGACTTCAGAGGGAATTCATTCATGTGTTCTTTTATGCATTCATTCAGTGAAGACTTAGACACCTTACTCTGTGCTAGACACTGGGAAAACTGAGATCCACTTCACAAAAGGCTGATGTAGAAACCAGCTGTTAAATTATTTGCTTGTAATAGGAGCTATACCTTTTTTAGCAGCCAAAATCTTTGGTACACTGTCCAGAAGATCTTTTTCTCTTGCATCCTGGGAAGTCAAATTAGCCTTGGTGGACAAGGCATTAGAATAAAAGGAGTTAAAGACACACACACACACACACACACACACACACACACATTGTCCTGCAGTGCAGCAACAGAGAAGCAGCAGCGTTAAGCAGGTCTTTCCATGGGAACGATTGCTGGGATGGACACTACCGGGGGGATGAATTGGAGGGAAATGGGGCCAGTGAAGAAGCTGAAAGTCAAGGTATGAAATGGTGAGCATCTGAATGAGGAAAACAGGGATTGAAGAAGTAGGGCTGTATCTGAGAATCACTTAAGAAGAGCAATCGATAGGCTTTAGTAACAAGAGTAGTAGCTGTTGCAGCTTAGGTTCTCCGGAAGCAGACCCTAGAGCTGGATTTGGGGGTGCAAGATGTTTATTAGGAATCCACACTCATGAAGGGAAGGGGTACAGAGCAGGGTTGGGCAGAGGGAGAAGTCAGACTGCCACGCAGGTTTGACCAAGTCTTGGCCATAATGGCAGAAGCTTGGGAGCAAGTAGTGACCATCAGAGCTGGGCTGTGTTGGACCAAATGGCCGAGCCTTTGTTCTCCTGCCTCACTCAGCAAAGGGACATGAGTTACTCCAGGAAGGGTGTGGCTTCAGGTGAGGTGGCCCTGAAGGAGCTGACAGCTGGAGGAGGCGACAAGCCTTTCCTGGAAGGGGGCTCTGGGCAGCACATCTCCGTGTCTACAAGAGCTAACGGCTGTGGACTGCTGACTAATATTACAGCACTTGTTTCCGCTTTACTCCACCTTGTGAAGCACATGCAGCACAAAGAAATCAAGAAATTTGCCCCAGGTCACTCAACTAGTAAGCAGTGGAGTTAGGATATAAACCTCCAGAGTTTGGCTTTAGTGCCCTCTACTTCATCACTGCCCCACACTGTCAGTCACTGAAAGTATCAGGGAGGGGAGGGAATGGGATGGAGAGTCAGGGGCACTGGGCTGGGCCTGACAGCTCCCCTGCAACATCACAGCCTGAGGACCTTGATGTGCCTGCTCTTCCCTCTCCTCTCCCTTCCTTCTTTTCTCCCTCCTCTCTTCCTGCCCTTCCTTTTCTTTCTCATACACTATTTATTATCATAGGAAGGAAAGTCAAACTCAATAAAGTGTGCATTAAGTTATCAGACAATCCAACACAGAGACTAATAAAGTAAATACAGACTTCAGTGAAATTGTGCCCTTGCACTTACCTTTAAAGCCATGTTTCAAAAAGGTTATCCACAGGAGTTACAGAAAAATCCTTATCAAATGGCAGGAACAGGCACAAGTCAGTCATGGCAAGTTTTTCTGTTCTTTGAATGTCACTTAATACATAGGTTTTTGAGGGTATTCATTCTTTTTCTTAAGTGATATGATGTTGCTTTGCATTGCTTTGCCCCCCACGGATTTGTCACCCCACTTCCCCTAGTGACGGAGATGCAAAGGATTACTCAAAGCCTGTCTCCACTGAGCAGTGAGAGGCCCCAAAGTGGTTAATCTCCCTTTGGGACGCTCAAGAGAGAGGCATCCCTTCCTTGGGAAATTAATGCCAAATTGGGGTTCTCTTCCTGCATTTATTTTTCAGACCAGGAAGTTACAGGAAGAGAACAAAGGTGGGGTTATAGTTTAACAATATAGGCTGGTAACTTTCAGTGAAACAAGCCAGATGACACTCCAGTAAGGCAATTAAGTGACCCATTAACAAAAGCTTGATCTTAGCAAACATTCCTTCTTATAGCAATCTCTCATTATCTTTACGTGACAATCAATAACTAGTCTGTCTTTTGAGCAAGCAACCTGCTGTGTCACAATCCTTACCTTGGAACAGAGACTTATAAAAATTTCCAGTCCTCCACAAGGTCAATATTTGAAACTGCAAGGCTTTGGAAAACCAGGCCCTGTGAAGTACATATGTTTTTTAGTATATTCCACAATATGATCACTTTAAAGCATGGTTCACAGAGGGAAAATTTTAGAGCACACACACACATGATTTAGTACTTTCTGAAACAAAGCCATTGGGTAATTTCTGTGATTTTTTTTCACTTGCCAGGGAGCAGACGGAGTGTCTGGGATGGGGGAAGGGGCTGAGGGGTTTGGAAGGTGGGCTGCAGGAATGTGGGGACCCAGGAGACAGCGAGTGACGAAGAAGAAGGCATGACACCATCTTCACGGACATGGAGTCAGAGAACTGGATTTAAGCTTGAGCTTCTCTCACTCACTCGCTCTGTGATCGATGCCATCCCTTCAGGTTTCTGAGCCTCGATTTCCACAGCTAACAATGCCTGTGTCAGTGGACTGTTGTCAGAATGAAAGGAGATGATGATGCCTTTGAAAAGGCCTGGCTCCCGCTGAATGTGACTCAGAAACACGGTTCCTCCATCTTCAGGTGTTTATGATTTGCTACCATCTTCTTCCTCCCCTTCTCCCATCTTTCTGCTCCTCTAGTCCTCCCGCAAGATGGGGATTTCTGCATTCAGGGGCTCCAGGGCTTCGAGCTCTGGCCGAGAGGATAATTCCTCTCCTGCACTCAATCAACCTGGCATTCATCTGCTGTCAGGGAGAGCAGCCCGTCTGATTTCTTGTCACAAACACACTGAACAAGCTGACGGGCCCACTGAGATATTTAAAACCCCAATCTGAGAGAGAGCATCTTGAATCTGAAGTTCTTGCCTAAATATAAACGGCAGAGCTTATTCAACATCAAATCAAATCAATGATAATTTGAGGACTAATTAGCATTTGAGGCTTTTTTCGGCAGCGTGGTAGTGATGTGGCGTATAATGCTACGTGATTGGGGAGAGGCACGTAATTTCAAAGCTGAATAATACATTGTCCCCTGGAGACAACGTGAAGGAGCAGATTTCCTTAGCCAAAGAGGCTCGTCACCGCTAGGGGGAGGGAGTGGGGTGGGTGGGGTGAGGTGGCCCGGTGGCTTTAACCACTGTACTACAGCACGTTTTCTACTTCCCCTTGGATCAATGAAGCTTCACCTCTCACTTTAAATCTGACACGTAAAAGAGGAGATCAAATTGTTTTTAAAAGGGTTGGACAAAGGGGAATTAAAATTTGGTACATGATTGCTAGGAGTCAGGTGTCAAAATAATCATAGCAACCAATGTATATGGAATACTTTTCATGTAATTATGGTAAGCCTTTTACATACAGCACCAATTTAATCTTTTGAATGGTTCTATGAGGTCAGTACTATTATTATCTTTTGTTTTTCGGATGAGAAAACTGAGGCCCTGAGAAGTTAAGAAATTTTGTCAAGTCTTAGAAATTGACAGATCAGAGCTTAATGTAGTTAATACTCGTATTCTTCTGGCTACAAAGTATATGCTGCTAACTCCTGTACTGTACTTATTTGCACATATTGTTTCATTATCTCGGTAAGCCTATGGAAGGTGATTGTATATATGTATTCTTAGAGATGAGGAAGACTGGTTTGGAGCAGTAATGAGATTCACACCAGTAGTAAGTGCCCATGTCTAAGGTCTAAGTGAAAGGTAAAATGAAAACAGAAAAAATAATTACAAAGACATACATACAGCTCCCATGGGGGTAAACAGGAGGATTGGTGGAAGTTCATGGTGTGCAATCTGCTCCTGTCTCCTGTGGATCAGCTCCTTTAAGCCTGGGGTTTATCACCTGGTTCCCCAGGATTCAGGTACCCACTTGAGACGCTGGCCTGAGAGCTCCAAGCAGGGAGAGCACAACACATAACTGTCACTCATAGGCCAAACTTGACCCATTGGTGGTGGCTGCCTGGTGTGTTGGGTTGAGAAAGATTCTGAGCCACATTAGGGCCCAGTAGAAAAGAGGAACAGGTTAGTTATTCATGTCTGTGGTGGCCACAGCACAGTGCAATGGTGACATCTGTGCCAGGCATTGGCTGCTCCTGCCTTATGTTCTGATTATTCCAGCTGCTCCTCTAGTTTCTCTTTGTGCAATGGATATATATATAGGGGGATATATTCTAATGAGACCCAGGTTGAAAGAGCTGAGTTTTATAGGTCCCCCCAGCATGCAAAGGTAGCTCGCCCAGCAGTTAACCATATCCCTTTTCTTCAATGGACTCTAAGTTGCTTTATTTTAACATGTAGACAGGATCGACCAAGAGGCAGGTGTCTAGGAACAGAAAAGCACAGTAAGAAAAATAAAACCCTTTGGATTGAATGTTTTTCCCCCAGATTGAATATTAAGACACCAGAGAGTGGCTGCTTTTCCAAGCATGATGAGGGTGATTCAAATTATATTCACTCAACTGGGGGATTGCCTGATGGGGGTCCAATTGCTGAGTACCATGTTGGACATAAAAAGTGAGACAATTAGTCTTCTCAAGTGGCAATTGAGATGGCTTAATTGGCATCAGGAAACAAGACTCTTTAAGATCTTTAAGAGTCTCTCTCCTTTTTTTAATATGATGAAAAAAACTCAAAGAGCTAAGACCTGAGTATGAGTGTAGTGGATTGAATGTCCCCCCAAACTCATTGAAGCTCGAATTGTATCCCCCAAGTTTTATGTATTAGAAACTTGGCCCCCACTGTGACAGTTAAGAAGGTGGGAAATCCTATTATGGTAATTGAAAAGTGGGGCCTTGAAGAGGTGATTAGATTGCAGGACCATGCAGTAGTGAATGGATTAAAAATGGTGGTCAGGAGTGTGGTTCTGAGGGTTTTAAAAAGAGAGTGAATAAGGAGGTTAGTCTCTCTTGCTCTGTCTGCTCCACCATTTTCACAATGTGATACCTGCCATCACTGAAGTCACCACCAAAGAAAGCCTTTACCAGATGTGTATGTACCCTGGACTTTGGACTTCCTAGCCCCCAAAACTGTAAGCAATAAATTTTGTTTTCTTTATAAATCACCCAGTTTCAGGTATTTCATTATAAGCAATAGAAATGAACTAATACAGAAAATTGGTACCAGGGAAATGGAGTGTTGTTTATAACAAATATTTGAAAATGTGGAAGCGGCTTTGGAACTGGGTGTTAGATGAAGGTTGGAGGAGTTCAGAGGACACAGAAGAAGACAAAAAGATGAGGGAAAGTTTAGAATGTCTTAGAGACTGGTCACATGGTGGCAAACAGAATGCTGATAGAAATATGGACAGTAAAGGCTATTCTGAAAATATCTCAGACCTCAATGAAAAAGGACTTATTGGAAACTGGGGCAAATATCACCCTTGCTATGAACTGGCAAGGAAATTGGCTGCATTGTGTCTATGCCCTAGTACTTTGTGGAAGTTAGAACTTAAGAGTTGCGGGCCGGCCCGGTGGCGCACTGCTACAGTGCGCCACTTGGGAGCGCGGCGGCGCTCCCGCCGAGGGGTCGGATCCCACATACAG